>NW_017264196.1:1016636-1114765 GCF_001619985.1 Xylona heveae TC161 | reverse complement strand
AAAAAAAAAAAAAAAAAAGAGGAGGGGGGTCCGTCGAGAAACCGGAAAAAAAAGAAGGAAAGAAAAGAAAGAAAAGAGTCTGAAAGGGAAAAGGAAAAAAAAATGGTTGGCGAACAGAATACAAGAAGGCGATCTGAAGATCTCCAAAGTGAGCACAAAGACGGATCAGAATTTCGGCACCTCCATGAGATGATAATGGATCTAACGCAGAAGCAATTTGAGGAGGTTTGATATTGGCATTTCGCTGCTCTCTTTAGTCGGATGCTTCGTTGTTGCACTCCTTACAGCAGCAATTTGGAGATTGATAATTTAGTAGCGATAGAGCATTAGTGCTAGGTCGATTGTTAGTGACTGCGGATTCAATAAACAGCAGATCTGTGAAAATCTATGCAGCTAATAGCTCTTGAAATGCAAAAGCGATTTTGTTATTTTGTGTCATACATGTATATTCATCTTGGAGGATGTTGACACGAAAGAGCGCAAAGGAAATTGAAGTCCGGCGCTGAGTGTACTCCAACTGTTACCCGGTGACGATGACGAGCCAACGTCAGCAGCTTGAGTTACATTGGTTGGTAGCGAGTTGGAGGGTCCGACTGTGACAGCTCCGGGGTCGGGTCTTGTTCCGCCATCATTGCGCATTATCGCTGCCACCGTTGATCACAATAACACTACCCTGTACGGTGGTAAAAGTCGAGAGAAAATATTATTTACATACGTTTCGATTGGGTGGTTAGCATTCAATCCCGAGCAAATTATCCTTTTGCGCCAATCTCCGTCCGGCCATACCAGGACAATCTACACGCGACGTCCTGAGCTCCAACAACATACCGTCTAGGTCATTGTACGTCGCTCGATTGGTCTTGACGCCAAGCAGTACTTTTCCCTTGGATTATTTCACCAAGGCCATCATTCTTCATACTATTCTTCTGCTCTGGATTGAACGTGTCCGTGTCGCCATATCTTCGTTCGACTTCACGACACTGGTACTCTACGTCCAGACATCTTGTACCAGCTGCAATCAACATATTATTCACGAAACTCGAACCAGTCTATCATATATTATTCTCCGCGCTTAAAAGGCCATATAAGACAGCCTTCCTCTGCCTTTCGTTTCTGAGACCCGCGCATCCATCGACCAGGCTCACATACTTCGAACCCCCTTTTCCACCCGACCAACCTTAAAATGTCCGGCGCCAAACGCATAGAACAATGGGAGGTGGAGCGATATTGGGAGATCTTTTCGTCACTATCCAACGGCGGAAAGTATCTTAATGGCACGCAGGCCGCTTCGGTGCTCAAGAACTCGCAGCTGCGCGACGATCAGCTGGAGCGGGTCTGGGATCTAGCGGATGTGGATAATGACGGCAACCTGGATTTTGAGGAATTCTGTGTTGCCATGAGATTAATTTTCGACTTGGTCAATGGGGTGGGTACATGTTTTCTTTTGGTGGCTAAATTGACTCGCTGTATAGAGTGTGGGGGTCTCTGACGGCGCCTCTACACTCTCACGCAACTAGGAATTTGCAAGGAGAAGGACGATAATGCTAATATCCTCGCCAGGAACTCAGAGACGTCCCACCACAACTCCCCGACTGGCTTGTGCCCGAGTCGAAAGCCCACCTCGTCCAAGCAAACCGCGCCCTGACCGGCCGACAGCCCCAGTTCGAGCGAGTAGAAGACGACGAGGACGATACTCCCGGCCTCAAGGACGGATTCGACTGGTACATGAGCCCGGGCGACAAGTCCAAGTACGAAGAAATCTACACGGCCAGCAAGGACAGCCGTGGTGAAGTTTCTTGTACGTTCACCATTCCTCCCCCCCTCTCTTCTCCTCCTCTACCTCACAATCCAGCCCTTTTACCACTCTTTTCGTACTAACATATCGCAGTCGACTCCCTTGAACCGCTGTACTCCTCTCTCGACGTCCCCGACACCGACATCCGCTCTGCATGGAACCTGATCAACCCATCCGCGTCGCCGACCATTTCAAAAGACGCCACGCTCGCATTCCTCCACATCCTGAACCACCGCCACGAAGGCTTCCGGATTCCACGCACCGTATCTGCCTCTCTGCGCGCCAGTTTCGAGCGCAACCAAATCGACTACAACGTCGAGCGGGTCTCGACTCCCACTGCATCTTCCCAAAAACCAGGCTACGACGACTCCACAAGTACAGGCCGCAAGGCCAAATTCGGCGACACGTACCTATCCCGCCTCGGCGTCGGAGGCCGCAGCACGTACCGGCCCACCGGCACAGACTTTAGCCAGACGAAATCGACCGACGCCGAGTGGGAAGAGGTGCGGCTCAAGAAACAGCTCGCGGACCTGCAGGACAAGATTGACAAGGCGGAAAACGCAGCGGCCACGCGCCAAGCCGTCAATGGTGGCGGCCGGCGCCGCGAGGACCGCTCCAAACCGGCCCTGGTCAAGCGCGAACTCGAGCAACTTTTAGATCACAAGCGTCGAGAACTGCGCGAGCTGCGCGACGGCCAGGGGAAGAGTAAAACCGGCGCAAATCTGAAAGCGATTTCTGACGAGATTGGCACAGTGCGCGAACAGGTCGACGGGCTAGAGTCGCATTTGAGAACAAGACAGGATGTCTTGGAGCAAGTGAGGAGAGAGATTGACGATTTGAAGGCTCAGAGATAGTTTAGCATGTAGTTGTAGTTGTAGTTTGTAGTTTATACTTATTAGTTTTATTTAGTCCAGTAGATTATTTTATTCTATTCTATTTCTATTTTCTATTTTCTATTTCCTTTTTGTTATTAATTTCATTTCTATCCTACTTTCCTGAATCTCTTTTCTTGTTCTCCTTTATTTTCTTTCTTCTCTTTTCTTTGTTCTTTCTTTTTTTCGCTTTTCTTATTTTTTTTTTTTTTTTGTTTTTTCACTTTCATTGTTACTTTTTCTTCTTTTGTCCCTGAATTTACTCTTTCCTCTTACTACTAGTTATAGCACATTCTTATAACTTAGCTGCTGCCCGCTGCCCGTATGATCAATTCAATATCAACCTTAAATTTACTCTTTCCTCTTATCCTCCTGAAAAAGGCCTTACGGACTGGTTGATTTAGCTGTAAATAAGGTACTGTCTTTACAATACAGCACAGCACCATACAGCACAGTACAGTACAGTACAGTACAGAGTGTCAGAGTTAGCTGTGTACGGGATTTCGCCAGGGCCTAGGGCCCAGGGCCCAGCAATGTACAACGAGGTGCAGAGCAGCAGAAAAGACGTAAAACGTAAACGTTAAATGGTAAATATAAACCAGTAAAATGTAAACAGTAAACAGTGAACGCGTCTAGACTCTACGTATATCCGTATATCCGTATATCCGTATTCCTGGTTTGTAGGACAGTAGGACTGTACTAGGTACCTACCTAGGTAAGGTAAGGTAGGTAGGCTGTAGCCACACCGCCAGGTTGCACTACCAGGCTGCATTGCGGTATATATCACTACCATTACTTTGTATATATTCTGCATGATCACAAAGATAGAATAAAATAAAATAAAATAAAACGAAATAAAAGATAGAGAGGGAAAAAGAGGGGGGAGAGGTGGGGGAAAATAAAAGCCAAAGAAAAGGAGGGGAAAAGAGGGGAAAAGGCGATGTTCCAACTTGGCTTATTACGTCCACGCGATTCGTCCATTATGTAAATGTAGCGATTGATTGATTCAATTGTTATTGAATATATATTGAATAAATGTGTACCGAAAGATGAAACATGACGAGTTATAGTACGATGGTATCTAGAAGGTCCCGAGTGGGGGGAAAGAAGAAAGAGAAGAAGAAAAAAACACAGTGGGCAAAAAGGAAAAAAAGTCCAACTAGGAACATTGCCCGATAAACTCCATTGCTCCAACTCCAATTATTTCTCTGCCAGGTAGAATATACACAGGACAGTAACGTAATATATAAACATATCCACGGTCCCGGCGAGTGTGAATTTCGATATTGACCTTAGGCAACCTTTGGGGTGTCCGCTATGAGAAACGCCCAATAGAGTCCCATCTGGCAGTTCAGTCTATCGGTAAATCGAATCGCGCTTTGTCGAGATGGTGTGCATGGGAATCTTATTCTCGTTGTCTTCGACTCCTTGGGACATCGAGTGCGAGTCAGACCCGGCATAGATGCGTGTTGTTGTAGCAGCTCCCAGACCATCGTTGTCGACGTCGTCGTCTCGCTCGTCATATTCGTCGGTAGTTGTACTCATGCCAGCAAGGTTGAGACTCTTGGTGCGGCTCCTGCGGTTTCCACCGCTGCCGGGCAGACGAACAAAATTGTCCCGATCGCCAGAAGTCGCGCCGTTGGATTTTCCAGTGCCGCCTGTGCCGCCAGTATCGCCGGACGAGCCTTTGCCACCGGACGCGCGGCTGAAGAGGCGAGGGAATAGAGTACGGAGTAGAGGCCGCAAAGTAGGGAGACAGGCGCAGACGATGCCAATGCAGGGCTCGACGCAGGACCAGATGAAGGACTGTGCCATGTTCCATGTAAAGTCCGGCGTGACGTACATTTGTGAGAGGAAGTGCAGGCGGACGATGCCAGCTATGCAGACACTATTCGACGGTTAACACAATGGTAGAGGACGAGCGAGGTGAGGAAAGAACAGGGGAAAGAAAATGGGAGAGCTGGAAGAAGGCGGGGAAAGAGACATGATGAATACGTACAATCCACCGAGAAGGAAAATACCCGTGACAGCGAGCTTCTGCGCCGTTGGCATCTGGAGCTTCCACACCATCGGCAGGGGCACGGTAAGGATAATGAAATCCGTAACAACGCTGAGTCCGCCGTTCGCGAGGAAAAACGCATAGGTGTTTATGCAGCGGCCCTTGGCCATGGGGTTGAGGTACTGTTCCCAGAAATAGCTGTGCGGGATGCATTGCACAATCGCCGTCACCCAAATGGCGATCCACCAGCCAATTACGAGGAACGCGCAAATCGAAAGAGTAATGGTGACGCTCTTGACGGGGAAAATGCGGTGGTAGAACATGATAATGGACATTTTGGTCGAAGGGATAACAGCGCCATAGAGGAATTCGTATGCCCATAGGACCTGGACAGGATGTATTAGTGATTTAAATTTACGACTTGGGATCGACAGAACTCGAATAATACGTGCTAATACAAGGGAAAGTCCGTACCTTGAGCACTTTTTCGATATTGACGGCTGGATTATAAATGTGCTTGCCTATGCCGTAGTGACAGGCTATTCTTCTCGTCAGCAAGTGTTTTCCAGTTGGTTAATCAAGCTCTAAAATCCAGTTTGCACACCAGGCTTCAGACTCACCAAGGATACTCAGGATTCCGGTTCCGAATGCAAAGGCCTGTGTTTCTTGTTAGACTTGTCGACTCGATGCTGCGGAGCTGAATCAAAGTGTAGAAAGCATGGATGACTGAACAATGGGCAAATGCTGATGAATACAGGATTGATATCGATCCTGTCCAATCATGGCCACAATACGCAACAATACCAAGCAAGAATAAGGGTAAAGGAAAAAAACATGAATGAAACAGAACGTACCAAAGCCAGAACAATCAACAAGTCATCCCATTTTAGTTGTTGCTTCGCAGCAAATCTTGTTCCAAACCGTAACCCTACCGAAATTGTCGCAATCACCAACAATGCAATAACAGCAGCAACAACATGAGGACCGAAATCTTCGGTAATGTCCATTCCAGGAGGCGGGCCCGATGCCATTGTCTAACTTTTGCGTAGCTGTCGTGCAGACAGGCGTTCTTCTCCAACAAATAATCCCTGATTGGTATGGAACTCGAATATAAGGTAGACGAGATTTCCTCTTAAACTTCTCGATCCCCGGTTCGTATGATCTCGGCTGACTGGTATTTTGAGTCGCTTCAATATCGTAATGATCCCAGAGATCGACTATTCTGAGCTTCAGACGCAGCGATAAGTTGACGGTTTGTGGAGATTCGGTATGAAAACGTTGAGTGCAAACAAGCCGGAAGATCGGATTTTCCTATATTGGATTCAAAATTGAAAATTGAAAGTGGTCTGAGCGAGCGAAAGACCGGATTGTTGGTGTAGAAGCTTAGGGGGGAGAAAAAATGCGGAGGAATTGTCCAAGGCAGACCCGGCCAATGTATTTATTCATCTGGTCTGGGTCACCTCGCATCGACGATGATCTTTTTCCATACTAAAAGAGGGGTCTTGGTTATTGCGTCGCTCTCCACCCTCCCTCTCAACGGAGACACAGAACCATGCTATCAGACTTGGGAACATATCCGAAAGACTGTTAAGCTAGAAAAGAAGTGAGAAACCAGTCCAAAACCAACCATCAAGAGTTCCAATTCCCGTACGGACGGGCACTACGGATACCATGGGTAAGCTATTGGACGAAAAACTTCCTCTGTAGATCCCCGGCGTTACGTTTCCTGGTGTTCACTGCATGCCAAGTGTTTTCTTTGTAGATCTCTTTCCGTGCAAAGCATGGGTTGAAACCGGCAATTGGAATAAGTTCACACTCTTATTCCCACCGTTGAGGTCAAGAGCAAATCTAGTTTTCGAACATGGAGCCTATTTTGGCGGTTGGAAAGACTTAGGGGTAAATAGAGTGGCCCCGGCTATTCCAAATTCATGGCTAGGTTGCAGCAATTCCGTGTGCTCGAGAGCACAAGAGGACACTAGCCGGTTGTTCATGCATGTGGCAAGTGGAATTCTTCCGCGTGCTAAGTTAAGTAGTACGCAAAAGCGGGTTCAGAAAAGGCTCTTTTTTGCTTCTCCTTGGCAATATTCGTAGGTTTGGGTAGATTGATAAGAGATGATCATCGCCTAGCCGACTGCAACGTAGCAGCCATTAGTATGTAGTAGTCGCGGTGGCTAAGTCTGGCGGCCTTTTCTCGGCCAGGAAAGGTATGCCACTCTCCTTTCGTAGCATTCTCATGTGCATGTTATAAAATGCTGTGATATAGGATTCGGTTTCGAAGCGAGAGGACAATGCTGCAAATGGGGTTTAGCCGCAATTTCGATTCCCTGACTTGGCGACTTTATACCATTCGAAGAGAGAAAGAGAAATCTTTTGCGGAATAATCAAGATTCGAATGAATTGCGCCTGGCTCGATTGAAGGAAAGAATTTTTAATAAAAGTGTTATCTAATAGTTACAAACTCAATGGTCAATGGAAGTTAGAGTGCTGACCCAGGCTTCTCTCTCTAGAGTTTTAACTCACCAAAGTGCCCCCCCGACGAGCAGTGTCGTTGGTTCGGAATTTGCCCGGATCAACCATGATTCGCACTCGAAAAACCGTTGGAAGCGCGCGGGCCGAAGTAGGCGGCCCACTTGCTTGGCGGTGAAGAAGTGGGGCGGCGCTAGAGACCTGTCACACTGGAGCTTCGCCAAAGGGGTTAAACCAACTTCTTGTCGTTTCTTGTCAGGGGTTCGGGGGCGCTCCACTGATTGTCCACTCTAACAAACGTTACTAATTTGCTGGGTCTCGATGGGTCAATCGTTGCTCATTGCAAGCGAGTGGAAATTGCTCGTAACCGAAATCAAATCAATATTTCATTTGATGGAATCATTGAGCTGCAGATGCTGCTCTGGATGTGGTGAAAGTGGTGAAAGTGGTGACAACAACTGAAAATAATAATAACTACTAAAACAGAAAAGAGGCCCCATTTTGATATACTGTTTGAAGTTTGACCTGCTTAGTGCACAGAGATGCTGCTCCCTGCCGCTTCCCTAATCACATCGACCACTTTCTCAGGCATGCTGAGCATTGGCGAGTGACTGGACTTGCACACGTGGAAGGTAATGTCGTCCCCACGGAGGCCAACCATAGCTTGCTGCGCAGGGAACGGAATAGCATTGTCCTGCTCGCACAGTAGGTAGGTGGTTGGAACATCGAGATAGCCGGCATGGGTCAAAGGAGAAGCAAAGGTGGATGCGGCATGATATTGGACCTTTGCGGCCCATGAATTGGCCTCTTCAGCCGAGAGATCGTTGTACATGATTTCTGGGACTTTGTCCCCGGCCAGCGTGCAGCGAGTGCCCTATTTCATCCGACGTTAGAGTGTTGCGCCATGGTAAGGCAGATTCGAATCTGCGATCTTCCCGGCAGAAGGGATGAACCACCATGGAGGAATGTTGTCCGACTTACATCGAGGTGGAGAAAGTCTGGGAAGACACCGCCAATCATGTCCACCAAGGATTTTCCAGTGGGTATCATGAATGCAGAAAGGTAAACAAGTGACGAAATGCCGCCCTTTTTGCCGTGTGAATTCCTCTCCTTTTTAGAGAGCCCTTTTACGCTCTCCGTTCCAGGAATACCACCATACGAGTGCATGATTAGAACAACGTCTTTTCCTTCTTCGACTAGTGTGGTCGTTGTTTGCTGAATGAATGATGCATCATCTGTCATAGTAACGGCATCGTTCCCGCCGACAGAGGGCAGCTGTAATGCCACTGCTGGGAATCCGCTTGCCTTCAGCTGTGATATGACATTGCTGTAGTATTCGGGGGTGTGCCAGGCCCCTGGGATAAAAACCAGTGTAGGCTTCTCTGAATTCTCTTGTGCTACAGACATTGTTTCTGAAGGTTGTCGGATCGGTAACTTTGTGTTTCGCTGATTTGCAAGGACGCATAAAAGAAAAGGACTTTGTCAGGGAATTTTCAATGGTACGACCCTTAAAAGGGGAAATGAAATGCACGCCGTGGTGGAGTAGGTGCTTGTGCTGAAACTGGCATGATTCAACAGATTCAAGCGATATTGACTAGCTCTTCCAAAGCGTTGAAAGGTCCCATATCTTTGATCAATCCGCGGGCTCGAATAGTCACGAATCAGAGACAACATTCATATCTCGGCGACCCAGGTCACCGCCCATGTTGCTGTATAGAGTGCTACATACTGCCGTGGAGAATACCTCTAAAGAAACCTAACAATTTTGAAGCGTGATAGCTTGGTCATGGCGTTTCCACAACATTGTGGCGTTATATGACCCTATTCTGGTTATGAGTACTTCTGTAGAGCCCGCAACAAGTTCATTGGAAGGCTACGTGGATTAGTATAGTACCGTGAAGCCCAGCCATACGGAGCTTGTCCCTGGGAATGTTGCATCCCCTAAACTCTGGTTAGAATTACGTACAGAGTAAGGAGTAGGCGGTCATTGCACAGGCCGGCCCCAGGTTGAAAGACTTGCCATGTGAGCTTGAAGCTCTTTTCAAAGAGAATTTCCGCTAAATTATGTCCGGTGAAAGGCTAGGCTCACAATAACCGATATAATTTCTCTAGTGGAGCTGTATGTCTGCTCAAGAACGAAATACTCCGTATGCTCTCCGTGGACACCAGGCAGGATAGTGGTTGTGTCGATCCCTTGACAGGAGTGGTTAAGCTGGTGGAGCGTCTAGCGCGCCCCACTGACAGAGCATTGTGAGACGCCGACAACCCAGCTATAAAGTTAGCCTTCCGCGGCTAACTGTACCCTAGCTCGGTAGGCTTGACTACTGCCAATTCTTAGTTGGATAAGGGGTCAAACCTACCATCATCCACCAAGCTGGTTGTTTGAGAGTACAGAGAACTCCGGTAAGGATTGTCGGCACTTCCCAGAAACTTCCATTCCAGTACAGGATTTTGTACCATCATACTCGCACGCCAACTGCCGTTTATCCGTAGCTCTCATATCTTGGTCGCCACTACTGTGGGTCTTTCCGCAGGGCACAAAGCTAGTTTAGACTCCTCCGTATACGGTTTACAGAACAGTGGTTCGGGTAGGCGTCGATTTGTGCCTCGATTTTACTTCATACGACTCTGTACAGAAGACATTTTTACTTCGTATATATCTTCGGTTTCTTACATAGTCCACACTTTGTAAAAAAGAATGCAGTAATGTGTGATTTCTTCTGATTTGCGATATCGTCTTAATTCCAGAAGAGAGAATGGAAAAGGAGAAAATGTTCCCAACGTAGTGTCCTGCTTGATATCAATATTAGACCCGTTCGAAACATACCGCTATGCATAAACATGCTATGCCTTGAAAACAAAGGGGGTTCGAAATTGACAGACATGCGCGCAAAGATAAAAATAACAATTCACCACCAAACGCCGACCTTCGACAATCCCCACACAAAGATCTACCGCTTCAATTCATCCAGAATACCATTAGTACCGTCCTTCTTGGTTTCCACCGTCTTGAATACAGTTCCCTCGCCAGTCTTCTCTTCTTGCACGCCCTTTTGTGCACGCTCGTACGCCTCCTCTGATCGATCCGTAAGAATTTCCAAATCTCTATCGCTCAAGATCCCTTCCGCAGTCGTATTTTGGCTCAGCTCGTATTTTTCAAAATCATCCTGCATGAGAACCCTCTGTAATTCATCAAAATCTTCTTTGTTCTGTGTGACTGAGCTGAGGCTTTTAAATTTGCCCTTTTGAATAACCAGCTTTTCGAGACGGCGCTTCGCATCTGCTTTTTCGAGCAGTGTCTGCTCAACCGTGCCCTTGGTTGCAAGGCGATATACTATAACTGGGCGTGTCTGGCCAATCCGGTGTGCGCGATCCTGAGCTTGTAGATCTTGCTGTGGATTCCAATCCGAGTCAAAAAGCACGACTGTGTCAGCGGCAGCAAGGTTGATGCCTAACCCTCCCGCACGGGTACTTAAAAGGAAGAGCTTATACCCGGGATTCGAGTTGAACGCATGTATCTGGGCGCGACGGTCTTCTTGTTTGACGGCGCCGTCAATACGGCAGGTATTCCAGCTATGGATAAGACGAGCCCAATCTTCGATAATGTTAAGAGTGGTTTTGAATTGTGAGAAGACGAGGACTTTGTGGCCCCTGGCAAAGAGTGCAGGGAGAAGGCGTTCCAGGAGGAGCATTTTTCCGGATTCACTGATGAGAGTGGAGTCGGGAGCCGCATCGTTTTCCCAGGGCCAGTAAAAATTGTGGGGACTATTGCATGCGAGACGAAGTTGCATGATGGGGTTTTGCAACTTCTTGCTAGCAATTTCCTTTTCTGTGAGGTTTTTAGCATTTCGGCCGGGGTTATTCAAAGGAAAGAACGAGCAAGGACGCAAAGAAAGGGATGTGCAAAAAGAAAAGGACACATACTGGCCAAGGCAATAGTCTTTGAACGCTCAATTTCTTCCAACTCCTCCGAATCAGGCTCCTCCTCGTCGTTCTCTTCTTGATCAAGCTGCTTGAAGAATTCGCGGTCGCTGATTTCTTTGTAGCTATGCTTCTTGTTTCCGCTCCTTGTTGTTCGCACACTGGAAGGGGAAGACTCTCTGCTTGATTTGACGCTCTTGTTTGGGGTCGACACGCTGCTGTCAATTTTTCTCTTCAGACTGTGACTTCTCATACTTTTGGGGTTGTTGGTGCTGCTCATAATTCGCTCCACCGCCTTCTCCTCAAGATATGCTCTACTATTTCCCTCGAGAATTTCGCGGTATAATTCCCGCTGAGCGCCACTTAGAGGTGCGTAGAGAATATATTCCCGTTTCTTGGGAAGCGAAGACTCGACATCTGCCTTGACCCGACGTAGCAGAAATGGCTTGAGAATTGCATGCAGAGAAGCAATCAAGCTGGATTTCCGCTCTCCAACAAGAATCTGCTTGTGCCCTTCCTTATTCTTGAGTTCGGAGAAGTCGAACCAGCTCTCAAACGAGGATAACTCATCAAAGATATCCGGCATGAGAAAATTCAATAATGACCATAACTCGGAGAGATTGTTCTGAAGGGGCGTGCCTGTAATGAGTAGACGGTTGGCGGAGTGGTAGGATTTTAGTTCTCGAATCAGGCGGCAATTGAGGTTCTTGATACGATGCCCTTCGTCCTGCAGAACACGGAGGCATTAGCTGCGAATCCCTTCAGAATACAGACATTCAGTAAGCACTTACGATAATAATAAATTTCCAAGCATACTTTGACAGAAACTTCTGATCGTTCATGCATATTTCGTAAGATGTGCAAACGACCGGGAAATGGGGACTCCGGGGATC
Source organism: Xylona heveae TC161 (assembly GCF_001619985.1). Taxonomy (NCBI): domain Eukaryota; kingdom Fungi; phylum Ascomycota; class Xylonomycetes; order Xylonales; family Xylonaceae; genus Xylona; species Xylona heveae. The sequence goes on along the minus strand of NW_017264196.1, from coordinate 1,102,819 downwards.
TTTAAGCTGTTTGCGTCGGATTTCCTCTCGTTCAGACTTCGACCCATGGTATAGCACGACCGGAATATCAGGTGTCCATTTGGCAAACTCCTCAACCCAATTACTCAAAGTGCTCAACGGTCCGGCAATAAGAAAGGGCGCATTCACTCCTTTACTTCTAAGAAACGCCAAAAAGGCAATGGTTTGAACAGTCTTTCCCAAGCCCATTTCGTCGGCAAGAATTCCATTGAGACCATTTTCGAATAACGAAATGAGCCAATCAAGTCCCTCAAGTTGGTAGGTCCGCATGTTTCCCCCTGTAACGAGCTCCGGCTGGCGAGCGGAGCGCAAATCCTGCATTCCGATAGCAGAAGGCTTGACACTGTTCTCCTCAGCGGCTTCTTCCATGGCCTCAGCAAGCGATTCATTTCCAGCTTTAGCTTTGAGGTCATCCTTTTTGAAAAATTGTGAGATTTTCAAATCTCCGCCTGCCTTGCCCTTAGCCTTGGCTCGAGTCGAGGGACGTTTGGACGTCAGCTCATCTTTCTTCTGCGTTCCTTGTGCTGGCGTCGACGATCGACCAGCGGCAGCACGCGTAATCTTTCGCTGTGATGCCTCCGCTGCTTTCTCTGCGGCAGCTTCTCTCTTGGCGGCGCGTTCCTTGTCTCCCTGAGCTTGTTCAATTGCATCATCTTCCTGCTTTTGCATCTTTTGCATCAGAATAGAAGCATAAATCTGATCAGACAGACTAGTTAGCTCTCGATATCGACAATACTTCAGCCCCAATCGGGAAAAGAGAAGAGGGAAACTTACCTTACTCTGACCGAGCAGATACTCCAACCGCTTAAACTTGACGTCTACTTTCTCCTCTCCGTCCTCCATATCCTTCTGCCGCTCTTTCTCGGCCTTTTGTCTGCGCTTTTCCTCCGCCTTCTCCCCTGCAACCCTCATGCGCTCTTCTTCGCCTCGCATAGTTCGTGACACGCGAGACTCTGAGTCTTCATTTTCAGAAGATGGTGAGGCTTCTTTATTATGGCCGACATCAGATTTGTCTGCTTTGGAGATTCCGTTTAAAACGCTTCCATTTGACTCGGCCGCGCCATTCTGCGCGGCCTGGTCACCCTCCTTATCTTCCATGACCACATCGTCATCTCTCTCCTGATTGAAACCTCCATTATCTTCCGGCGGCGTTGACGGCGCAGTCGTAGGAGGCGGCGATGCAGTAGTTGTCCTCGAATCGTCTTCATTCATAACAGAGGATTCGTCTTTGGAATTAGCGGGGAGTCTGGTCCTCATAATTCGCGGCATTGTGCAGGCGTATCAGTTGGAAAAATTGTCGTACTCTGTACTGTCTAATCTGGACTATGAGAATCGGTTGAACTGCATTCAATACGCGGATATTGTTCCATAAAACAATGCGAATGCTACCGTAGCGGCAAGGACAAGAGCAAGACTAGGAAGGGTGAAAGACAAATTCAACAGCAAAAAGACCAGGCAATCTCCCTATATTGTCGTACTGAGAGGAAGTCCTTCAATAAGTCATTCAGTCATGAGAGCTCCATGGACAAACGACAGACACAAGACTAAAAGTCTATGATCTCACGCGTTTAATCCCCAATGGCATATTCCGCCCATTTCCCAGGCGCGTAGCGGGACGCGCCTGATCACGTGCTAGGCTGCCGAATCATTTGTACTGGCAAAGTAGGGCAAGTTATACCAGGACGGCTTTGCTTATGCTTTTATGTTGTCATGCCTGTGATGAATTGTCGGTGCGATCATAGCTCATAGAGACTGAACTTGAGTAATGCCAGTGTGGCTTGTTACATTGAACTGGCATTGCTTTATTTTCCTTGCATTCTTGGCCCTGCTTGCCTGGATCAAATAATATCTATATTATCATCTGTATCTGCTGTACTGCAATTGCTCGGGAAGGATGTTTACTCATTAAGATGAAGGGGAATATGTTGACCAACTTTTGACCACCTCTTAGCGTCCGGTAGAGCGGTAAACGACGGAAGGGCCAACGGTCAGTAAGCCTTCCGTGCTGTTGAGTGTAATTCAATAGAAAGATCAACGGGGAAGAGAAGTGAGCAGAATAAAAATAAAAATGAGAAATCTATCCATGTGTGTATCCCAAATATCCCGTTCCGAGTGACAACATCCCATTATCATATCTGTCCAAGTTCCCTTGACTCGCCATAAGAGTCAACAGAAACCAACCCATTGCAGGGGTGTTTTGTTTCTTGCAATCTTCTCCATACGACGAACTCAGTGAATACCTGACTCACGAAGATAGCCACGCCATTAGGCGGCTGTCATTTGTCATGTTCGTCAAAATCGAGAGTCGATCATCGGGACATATGAAAAAGCTTGCACATAAAGTGCATCCATTAAACGCGACGGCGTCAGTCAAACTCTGTACAAGAATTGCTTCGACCTTTTTTTAGTACCACGCCCTTCCGACCGAAGTCGTACCAGTCCCGGAGAATCATTGTAGAAAGATTTTAAAATAAAAAGAACCGTAAATATTAAAAAGAAGGGAATAAAAGAGGTGAGGGATAAAATCCCTGCGAAAATAAATTGGACAATGAAGGGAGAAGAAGATTTAGCTTCAGAACGCCGTCATATATGTGCCATTAGCCATGCCTGGAAAAGATTGAAATAGTATGCCGCCTGACAGAATCTATTTAAAAAGAAGCGATTAAATACTTTCGTGAAACGGAACTGGTCCGAGGATAGTTAAGATTATTTCGCCCTAACCATGAAGCCGAAAGTGGGAGATCGGCGAATGTGTATGGGGATGCGTGAAAGCCTCCGGTGCTCTATCCTTTAAGATGGATGAAATAATTGTAATCTAGTGTAAGAGTTCTAATTACCCCAAACACGGATTAAGATTAATCGGTCGATTTATGAGTGAATACTTCCTTTGGTGAAAAGAGGAAGACTGGGCCTGTATATGAGAAAAAGTCTTAGAGTCTGGCTTGACTATTGTTTAGCGCTAACAGCCATGCATGAGCGAATTCTTCGGCCAAGAGTAGCCAGTTTCATTCCATTGCTGATATCAATTTAGCAGTCCGCCCGGAAGGAGACAATTGTTCGGAATCACTCACAGTGAGATTGGGGTTATTGTACGCCAATGGATGATTGCTAATGTATTCTGTCGTCTCATAGCCGGGGGGGTCGCACGTCACCACTTCCTCGCCTTCTGGTTGATACCATCGAACATAGTCGATGCGCATCACGGTCGGGAATGTGAGTCGCGCCCAATCGATCCAAGTCCATGAATTACTGATGCCCAAATTCAAAATGATACTCATCGGCTCTTCCGAAATTTGGCGGCTCCCAATGTTACCGTTTGGACCAACCGCCTGGCCACTCATCATGTAAGACACATCGTCTCCCACAAACCAGGCAATTTCGCCATTGCTGGTTCCAGGAGTGTATTCAAAGGCATATTTTTGGTACTCGTTGCCATCGTACCAGTCATTATTGAGCAAGGTTGTTCCAGAGATACCCTGCTGAAATGGTCCACCGCACCAGGCGTTCATCGTGGTCGTATTCACGTTTGGAATGGCCATGAAATCGTAATTTGGATTATACCAAATATCATATGGTGCAACCTGATAAGACTGCGTCACAACGCCAATAAAGTTGTTTGGATCCACACTGGCTTCGATTACGTCGATTTCTGGAGCGCCTCTTCCCGTGCCAGGGGTGGGGTGGTCCTCCCCTTGACAGGTGCAAGATGACAGTCTTTGGCCAGGCAAATGCGAAATGCCATCCGGCGAAGATTGATTGGGCGTAATGCCAGCATCGCACGAATCATACGTGTAGGGCCACACTCCTTCGGTCGAAGCCTTGTAGCCTGGTCTACCAAGGTTACCCATTGTCCAGACGCCAGGCCACAATCCTGGAACGCCAGAAGGGCCCGGCAAGGAGAGAGCGACTTCAAGTGCACCACCTTTGAAACAAATTTGGTTCCAGCTATTCAACATACCCGACCGAAATTGCACATTATGATTCAGCGTCTGATCGAGTCGTAGCTGAAGCGTGCCATTGTAGGTGGTAACTGCATCTGGGTCATACCATTCCAGATCCTGAGTCGCGCCATACCAAATGTTGGGAGCCGTCCAATACGGATCGTCACCCGGGTAGAAGCTTCGATTGGGTTTGGTAAACTCGTCGCTGAAGACAAGGTTGAGCGTGTTACCGTTAAGCCCAGGACGAGTCATTGCAGACGAGGGGGTGGCTGGGTCAATAAGTGAGGTTCGCATATTCGTAAACAGAGGATACTTGACGTCGTTGACCCACGTCCAAGGTCTCTCAGTGGGATACGTTGCCGACGAATTTTTGCCAGACGGTGCTGTAATGCCGGTAAATGTGACCACCGGCAAGACGATGAAGATGCAAAGCAGCCCAAGAATCAAGAGGACCAACCCAATAAAGGATATAACGGCCTGGCGCCCCATGTAGTCCTTCATCTTGGGGCGGAACTTTTCATCGTCATCTGGCTCGGGCATGTGTAACTCATCGTCCCATTCCTTTTCATCGACAAACATGGGAAAGCCGTCCGTGTGGGAGATGGGAACGCTGATGCGGTCGTCAATAAAGGGTGAAAAGACCTTCTCACGGTCAAACTCGGTCGAGGCGCGGGCCGAGTCATTGAAAGGATTCTTGACGGGCGAAGCCGCAGGAAGCAATGGGCCACCAGAGCTGTCGACCAGAGCACTTCTGGACGAAGGAGGTGGCGGCGGCGATGACTCCACATAAGAATTTCGATGACGGAACGGGTAACGCGAATAGTCATGGCCGAGATCACTGAGGGACATATTCTGGGTTCGAAGGGAAGGTGAGGATTGCTGCTGCCGTAGCTCTGACGGCCGATTTGTGCGTCCCCGGCTTCCACGAGGAAGGGGAAGTGCTGGTGGAATCGCGCGTGGATCCGATGCTGAACTGCTAGGATCACTTGATTGCAGCGAGAGCTGATTGGTACTATCCTCGTTGGATATTCCATCACTGTCAGCACTCTTGACCGACACTGTGGGTGAAGCTGGGTTCAGTGGTGAGGGCACGGCCGGCGCATATGACTGCTGCCGTGGGGGGATGGGTAACGGCATAGCCGGCATCCCCTTGACAACAGGCCGCGTTGTGACTGAGAGCCCATTTGAAGAGGTTGAATGAGAGCTTGACTTTCTAAGAAGGTTGGTGGAGCTTGTCGACGGCGGTGATTGTGTGTTACTCGACTCCCGCAGCGACGCAGCTGCCATTTCGGCGTGCAGGTTTGTCGATGACCGTCCATATTGCTGCACTCCGCCAAGTAAGTCCGATTGTGAACGTGAAGCTGCCTTTTGCAGAGGCGACATGTTGGTCAGATATCTCTGCAACGAGAGGCTTTACGAGCCAAAGACAGGCAGGATAGACGTTCACAAAACGGAACCCAGAGCAACAACAACAACGCGAGGCTGTGCGTTGCCTCTACAAGTTCACCATGAAACCAAACACTTTCCACGAGCTGAAAATGCAGCTGCGAGCCACGGCGGTGGCGATGATGACGATGACGATATTAGAACTAGTGTTAAGGGACCAGGAGGAGGAGCAGCGGGGTCTGATAGCACGGCCGTCAAGGAGGAGATCGCACTGGAGCGAGTGGAGGTAGTTAATCCGCCGTCAACTGGGGATGGATGGAAGAATTGAATAGAAGAAGTAAAACAGCGAGCGAGGTTTCCTTCTTCACCAGTGCCTCCGTCTCTAGAGTAAGAGAGAGGTTGGAGAAACAAGAAACGAGCGTCGCGGCAACTAAGCCATGGAAAGTTGGGAAACGGTGGGTGAGAGGAGCAGCCGCGTGTGGGTGTGAGGGTAAGAGGCCGTATAGTAGAAGGAGCGAGCGAGAGAGACGGGCAAAGCGCAAAGGTACTTGGTAAAGACGGAAGGATGACGAGTTTGACGGCGGCCCAGGGCCAGATTCAACTAACGACAGACCATGGGTTGAGTGGCCCAGAGATAGTCCCGAATAGTAGTCGCACTTTTGCGCTTTATTCCAATCAAAGCGAAGTCACTGGGATGTTTAGGGGATGGGAGGGATCTTCCCAGTATATGGTTAAGCAAAGCAGGTAACTCACTCGTACATAATGTTGGGGGGGGCAAGTAAAAAGTGATTCGTGATGAATCCCCAGAGGGACTGTATCTCTGTCGCAAGCAACCCATGTTCTGCAGCAGAATTATCACCGCCATCGCCATCATCGATCAGGAAAAAAGTACCTCAGACTGTCGTCTTGGCTTACGGGGTACGGCCAGTGACCTGAAGAGTACTTGATGCAGGACATGTCTCTGCTTCCCTTCCTATTTGAAGATATTCGCCTGGAGGCGCTGACTAGTCTCATCGCCAACCTAACGACGGGCCAGCCACCACGAAAAAGCCGACGCCCCAGCCCTTCCGAAACCGAACCCCTTCCTCATCCTAGCGAGAGGAGGAAAGGACTCGATTCATGTGCGATGCGGGTCTACATCGACTTACAGTAATTTATCGAGCTCTGCATCAATTTGAATTCTAGCGACATGGATTTACCTGGCACTTCTTTCTTTCGTTGCAGTCATAGGCGGTACGTTGGGAGCTATCATGCATTCTCTAAGCCCATGACAAGCACCTAAAGCAAAGGGAACCATGGGTTCATTCCAAGGAGACAGGTCCATAATTTGCCTCTTTGGGACAGCGTAGACTTCTATTGCGCGACGGTCTTCAATAGTATTATTGATAGGCGTCCACACAGGTGAGGTCCCTAAGGTTAGAGTGGGGAGAGAAGATTTGGGTTAAACGAGGAACTAAAAGGTCTCTCCACAACTCGGGTGAGGCCGATAAGGAAGATCCGGAGAGAGCGACGGAGCCTCGTTATCTATCCGCTACCTCGTTGTTGTACCCACTATTTCCCCCACATGAAGTATATCTGCGCCCGCTATTCTCTTCTCGGGCATCGACACTCTGAAAGAGGACCCACTTTGGTCTGACTTACCACTGAACCTGCTGCTAGTTACCTACCTAAGGTATATCCAGCACATTCCACTGAAGACCTTTGGTGTTCTAGTACATTCCATCATAAGCATACCACAAAGGCAAAGCATGTACTGGAGACCTTACGCTCTTTTACATCCAACCCAGACATCCATCTTGGATACGAACCCGGGTCATAAAAACCGACAAGGAAGATGCAGCGACCCATGCTCAATCACTTCGTGTCCACGTCATGCTCGAACAGAGCGGCACAGATCATTTATGATCATGGTAAGGAAGGAGGAACATACAGTGTGGTGCTGTGAACAAATATAGTAGCACCAGCGAAGATACATGTAGGCGGGGGAAAAGTCTCCGATCTAGCACTGTAACTGCGCATCTCTGCAAACGGCTTCTGCTCCTTCCACCAAGTTGGGGCTGTTTGTCAGCAAATCACCTTTCCAAGAATATGTGCCTTGATGCTTGTTGGAAAGTGTCCAATGTTGTGGATTCACACTACATGTACATGACATAGGCAGAATTCAGTGCGGCTTGCCTCGTAATCATGTTCCGAAGCTTCAATTTTATCTACCTTAGTTTCAAGCACTTATATCCATTGTTTTCCATCTTTGTACTGCATATTCTGTCTCATGCAGGAGATCTTATCTACACCGCGGCATTCGCCTAAAGTAGGAAAGAGGGTAGGTATGTATGAATAAATAGACATGCCGGATCCACTTTTTTGACACGCGATAAACTCAGTCATCCTTGCAGTGGTAGAGGTTTACTTAAGAACACAGTTTCCAAGGGTCATTTTATTCCGATAGATCCATGCTGGAATACCAACATATTTTGAGATGTTGAGGTAAAGATTTTCTTGTATATTTTCATTCCTTTATGCTCGAGATGATTCGTCATATCTTACATGCTATGCGATTCATAATATAAGAGTTGACGATGATGATCATGGAAATTGAGGGGAGGATGTTTCTGGGCTTTCTCTCCGCATCCTGGGGAAATCCTGCAAAAAGGAGGATTCCCGGATTGCGATGAAGAAGCGCAAAAAAGAATGGAGATGAGATGCCCTTTCAGATCATCGTGGCTCAGCCAAGATGTTCCTCAAATAATAAGGCTCCGGGGCAGCAGAACATAGTTTGCTGATAATACAGAAGAGTGGCGTTGTCCAAACTGGGACAGCCAAATCATATGCCGGCGCTTCTACCGCTTTGCCCCCTTGATTCGGACTGAATTTCCCGGCTCGTGAGCTATCGGGACTTTTTATCATCTGGACGTACGTCTTTGCCTTCTGGTTTAGTCGCGTCATGCAGATGATCCTTTTCATTTTTCAGCTCCTTCTTGCCTTTGATGGCTCGGTTCACTTGCCAAACTGCACGCTCCACCTCAAGTTGGAGTTCGGGAAACTCTAGCTCTGCGGCTAGGAGTTTACCATCGCTCTTATGCAAGAGCAGAATCTCTCCAGCAGATGAGCTTATATCTGACTCGGCGTTCCCCAGGTATGTGATTTTGTCCTGTCCCGATGTTGTCGCTGTCGAATGCTGCTTTCTTGCTTGGCTCAAACGGTATCGCGCATCGAGAAGGGACGACGGAACGTGCTTGATCAGATTGTTGTCCAGTAGAAATTCTACATGCTTCGATCCCGACAATGCTAGCAAAAGGTCAGCGCTATATCCTTGCGGTGAGTGAATGTCTAAAGGGCTCGTATCCGCAACACATACCACGCCAATGCGACCAGGCGCGAAAACATAGGTAGAAGAAGGGGATGTTTGGTATACTATAAGTCGAAAAGGTAGGTTAGTGACTTTGAAATTGTCATTATGCGGGGTGCTACCAGCATCCGAGAGGAGTGATTTACATGGGTATCAAGGCAACAGGTGCTGTAAACGGCATCCAGAAGATGCTCCACCACATGCGTTTGCGATGTAAAGACTGACGCTCGGTCGACAGTGTCCTTAGAATGTCCGACACTTTTTCATCTGGAATTATGGAGCTCGGGAAAGTAACGTCGACGGTTCGTGTGCCCTTGAGCTCTTGATCGCGTCGTCGAGCGCTCAACGGTGGTACGCTCTTCAATCCCCATTCCTCATAGGGTATCTGTTGCATAGCTCGATTGCCATATTCCGTGACGCTTTTTTTCCATCCTTTCTCCGCTCTCTCCCATTTCAGCCACACCTCAGATGCCTTGTGCGTAACTCTGTCAAGGTATGTCTGGTCGGGGCTGACATGTCGGTTTAGGCGTTGGCAGTAGATCAACGAGCGCCGGGTAGATATGGGAAGGAGGTGAAGGCGCATTATCTTTATTGGAGTAAAGGAAAGTTTATTGAAAAATTGAGCCCAAGGTCAATTGTGCCATGGGGGTTCTGCGAGGACAATTGAAGAACAATGTTGTGGGTTGTGGCTTTCAAAGACCCGCATAAGCAGGGTGATGATACAGGCAAGCGAAAAAGACGAGCAGCAGCTTTGGGTTGCTTGACGTGTTTGCAGCTATGATGGAATCAGGTCCCACTACAGTGCAGACTTAGTGTAGATCTTGGTTAGGGGGTGAGATCATCACGCGCGCACCAGCCACCAGCCACAGCCATCATCCCTCAGTTAGCGACAAGCTGCTTCTACTGTACCAACTGCGTTGTAACGACCTAGCCTACCTCCGTAAATCGCTTGGAAATCACTTTTGTCATTTCACTGGCACCAACAAATCGACAACAGTGTCTTTCAGATATGGCATTCCTTTGAATTCGGATCAACTTCTCCATTCGACTACCATAGTCGCTTCACCTGGGCAGCTGCCGGTGCACTGCGTGCTTTTTTATTTAAAAGTTTTGCAATTCGCGCAAAACGACGCCGGAGATCACTCCGCCGCCAACAATCGGGGAGCTTGGCGGCCCCGCCGCCTCCGCGCCTGCTATCACGTAGAGCAGCGGTTCTTCGAGAATGGCTGCGTCGGAGAGTCATCATGACTTCCAGACAAGAGCTGCCGAGGCCCTTTACAGGCCGCCAACAGCCCGGAGTCAGGATACACCTACAAGCCCTCAGACCATCCAATCTCCCCACTCACTGCAAAACCATTACAATGAAAAGCATCCACATCTCCACACACCTTCAGATTCAGGACCGAAATCGGGTATAAGGACGTCCTCGGTGTCATCCTTTGGAAACACGCTTGACTCTTCCAGCGTGAACACCGTTACTGAAAACGAGGAGAAGCAGCGCCATGTCCGCACCTTACCGAGTAAGAAGCAATCTCAGATCACCCGCTTCCTGAACATTTCTCGATATGAACCAAGTAACTGATATTTCTGATCCTAGCATGGGTGCAGTCGTTCGAAGAGGATGCTGACGACAATCCTGGCCCCAATGTGCATCTCCTCTCCCAACCGCCGAGTGCCCAGGTCGCCCATCACCATTACCTACCGAGCACTTCGCACAAACCTGCCCCAGGGCGACTGTACGATGCCCAACGTGAACGCACTCCGGTGACCATGAACTCACCGGATCGAGAGGACGCATCAAGATGGCAGACATTTGTCAAAGTATCCGCGTATCCGCCTTCGCCTGCTGAAGGGTGTCAACATGTGGACGCAGACTGGTTAAGAGAGAATCTCCCGGATTTGGAGCAGCCGTGGCTTGCGAGTGCTCAGAATGGGCAGGATGCGCAAGCGGAGGGAGTTCTAGGTCGAAAGCCGGTCCGACGAAAATGGTGGAAACGACCTCAGGTAAGTCTCGAAACTCCTCAACGCAAGATCGGGATGCCCGGTTAGCTGCAGTAGCTGATAATTTTCCTTCACAGCAAGTACTTCTCCGAAACCCAATGGTACCTCTAATAATCCGTTTGTTTGTGTGGTGCTTTTCACTTTTTGCCCTTGGACTTGGAGCAAACATTTATCATTTGTCGAGAGTATACGATTGCGCGCAACGACCTTCCACTTACATGGCCATCATTGTCGATGCCGTCGCATTAATATACATATTATATATCACCTACGATGAGTACAGAGGGAAGCCCTTGGGGCTTCGATCACCTGGCGGCAAGATGCGGCTCATCTTTCTCGACCTGTTCTTTATCGTCTTTGACTCCGCCAATATCAGTTTGGCGTTTGAAGCATTGACCGATTCTCGCTGGGCCTGTCAGGTCAGCAACAATATCGATCAAAGCGGGTCTCGATGTGGGGGCCAACTTGTCATTGTCGATCTTTGTCATCGTCAGAAAGCTTTGAGCAGCGTTTTACTCATTGCGTTGATCGCTTGGTTGTTGACCTTTAGCGTTAGTGTCTTGAGGTGGGTGACTATCAAGCTTCGTTTCTATAATATCCCTATACTTACTAAATTGTCTTAGGTTGGTCGAACGTGTTACTCAGAGCTGAGAAGGACTGTCCTGGGTCCCTGGTTTGTGAATTTTGTTTTATACCTCTTTCCCCCCCCCCCCCCTTTCTTCTCTATAGCTTACACATGCGGCGTCTTTGGCATATGATAAAGGCGCATAAGTTACGAGGTATTCGAAACCGTTATGCATGCGCAACTATTTTATAGGTAGACTTTTGTCATGATTTGTCATTTTTTCCCTTCTCCCCAACCTTGTCAGATAGTAGATTCCTTTACCCACGATTTGTCAGGATTAAAGTTGTACATACTCATCTTCCTGCGGTATCAGGCGTTGTCGCACCGAAGGTGTTTGTTGATTGTTGATGATGATATGCCTATGACGTCGATTCGAGTATCGCCCTAGAAAATCATATGGCCGTTTCAGGAATTTGTATACCCAATTTCTTCTCCATACACTTATTTTCAAACTCTGCAGTAGTATAGATTAAGATTTCACGACAGATCATTGTCACTTTGATTGAGTCGTTATTCATCATGTCTCCAGCCCGCCTGTCTCTTACGCCACTCAAAGAACTGGAGGTCATCAAGCGGCAGATTCCGGCGCATGGGCTCATCCCCAACACCTCGATTCAAAACAAACCACTTTTGATCTATAAAGGCGCATTCCGTGGCAGCGGCAACACAGTCTCTGCGTCTGCTATAGAGTCGCACCTATCTTCCGTCGGTATCGTGTCTCCTCAATGGCGCTACACGATGTACAGCACTACGCATTTCCATTCCACCACACATGAGATCCTCTGCATTGCAGAGGGACGCGCAAAATTATGTTTTGGAGGCGAGCAGAATCCTGGTCGACTCGATGCTGATGTGAAAGCAGGCGATGTGGTCGTCGTCCCTGCAGGTGTAGGCCATCGGCTGATGACCGACGTTGATGGCGGGTTTGAAATGGTAGGCAGCTATCCTAGGGGGGCAAAAAGCTGGGATATGTGCTATGGGACAGAGGAAGAGAAGGGAAAGATTGAGCGTATCAAAGAGCTCGGCTGGTTTGGAAAGGATCCGGTCTATGGTGAGGAAGGGCCTGCTGTGAACGTTTGAGGACTGGAGTTGAAGCAATCTGGTTATCTGCGCGTGTTACTGGAGTCATCAAGAAGAGGCTGGCGCTACCATCTTCTTAACTGCATAGCGTGCTGAGAAACATTCTTTTAAGGAAAAATTATCAGATACAGCTTCATCTGCTTACGACATAACGATAGCGATGTTGAATTTTTTGAAGCATTTATGAAAATTTCAAAATGTCAAAATTTGAAAAAGCAACTGTGCATTATTTAGACCCTAACATTGAGTAGATGTTGTGTTGCAACCAAGCAGCTGTGAGTAGATATGTTGACATACAATTACGCTGTGTCTCAATCTCACTTGACACACTTCCGTTATCGGATAGCTGGATGGTCAAATTGGTCGGAATATGACGATGGGATGACCCACCGCAATCCCGCGGGCTGTTTAACGCGACCCTGCGCTTATTGAACTGCGAGATGTGCACGTAAATCAGAACAGACCGCAACTGTAGAAGGAATCAAGGAGCTACGAGATTGAAGCTTGCGTTGTGCCCATGTACGATGAGATGAAAATTGTAGACAGTAGCAGTCTTATCAAGGCGTGATGTTTTGGGATGCAGTTCGTTGCCTGGTAGCCAGCAAGGTCACAAGTGCGGGTAGAATAGAACGGTCGCCTGGTCATTAGCGAAGCTGTAGCTGGGAACCCAACGCGACACAACTCAAAGACTTGAGAACCTTCAGCCCTCTTGAACTCGACTCTTTCCCCCCAAGTCTTCTCTTCTTGAGAGGCGCTTTTCAATCTCTCGTTCTCTCTCTCTCAGAGGCTGCTCTCTTTGCTGCAGAATCAACGCCTGTCTTTCGGTGGCAGATCTCAGCGGGAGGCAACGTCACCCACCTCGCCCCTCCACTCCTTTCACCTCCGACACATGCCGCGGATTCTCACAGATCGACGGCGACGAGCATAACTTTCTTTGGGACTTGAGCTGCAGCGAGTTCTGCATTTCCGATTCTTTCGCCGGCTTTCCGGTGCTGTTTATGTCATCCACTGCTTCACCGGTTGCTCGAATCCGCTGAGCAATCTTTACGACTTTGAACGTTTGGCGAAGTGAACGCTGCGTCCACTCCAACCCGTCAAGATGCCGGCTGTAATGCCACCTATGCCTAACAAGGATGACCTGAGAGCAACGTGAGTGGGATATGGAATTTCATGTTGTTGCCTGGCTACTTTGATGGTTCGGGCTCTGAAATTATGGGACCCTGCTGACTGGATGCTGGAATTACTTAGATGGACATACCTTGAGGCGGGCATAGATCGGATTATGACCAACTTGCAGGATGGCGTGGACATGGTCACGGTGAGCTTTGGCAAAACAATGGTTACGTGTGGGATAGCTGCTGACAGATTGCTGCTAGTATATGGGCGTTTACACGTGAGGATCGCCACTGTCAAAAAAGGCAATGGATCATGCAACTGGAAACTAATGTCTTTCAAATAGGGCGGTTCACAATTTCTGTACTTCCCAAACGTCAATCAATAATTCACCGGCAGGGGTGCTGGGAGCTGGTAATCGCGGCGGCGGTGCGCATCCCTTGTCCATGTGTGCGATCTAACGTAACGTCGGGCGCTGATTTGCATTAGCTCACCTGCTCGGAGAAGAGCTGTATCGCAAACTCATCGACTATCTGTCGAACCATCTTCAGAGAATTCACGAAGAATCTACGACACATTCCGATGAGGCTCTCCTTTCCTTTTACATTCGCGAATGGGACCGCTACACGACCGCAGCCAAGTACATTAACCACCTTTTCCGGTATTTGAACAGACACTGGGTCAAGCGCGAAATTGAAGAGGGCAAAAAGGGAATCTACGATGTCTACACTCTTCATTTGGTCCGGTGGAGAGAAGAGCTGTTTTCCCACGTGCAGGCGAATGTCATGTCGGCTGTACTCCGGATGGTCGAGAAACAACGAAACGGAGAGACGATAGAGCAGTCTCAGATTAAGAGCATTGTCGATTCATTTGGTATGGTTTTCTTTTCGATCTGGAGTCAATCAATTCGCTATTGGATTGCTAACGAGCTGTAGTGTCCCTTGGCCTTGATGAAGCGGATAGTACAAAGTCTACATTAGACGTCTACCGGTTCCACTTTGAACGTCCGTTCTTGGAAGCTACCACCAAGTATTACCAGAATGAGTCGAAGCAATTTGTGGCCGAAAACAGCGTTGTCGAATATATGAAAAAGGCAAGCAAACTGAAGCCGTTTCCAAAGGTGCTACCATTCGGCTTACATTTTTCCGACTTTTAGGCCGAGTCCCGATTAGAGGAAGAAAAGGACCGCGTGGGACTCTACTTGCATCCCGATATTATGACGCCGTTGATGAAGACGTGCCAGCAAGTTTTGATTGCAGAGCACTCGCTTCTCCTCCGGGACGAATTCCAGATATTACTTGACGGTGACCGACAGGAAGACTTGGCCCGCATGTACAGACTTCTTGCGCGCATCCAGGACGGACTCGATCCTCTGCGGAGCCGATTTGAGACCCACGTGCGCAAAGCCGGTTTGGCCGCCATTGAGAAAATTGCGAATGAGGGCGAGAGTCTGGAACCAAAGGTCTACGTCGACGCACTGCTGGAAGTGCATACACGATACCAGAATCTGGTCAATGAGGCCTTTACTGGAGAATCAGAGTTTGTGCGATCCTTGGACAATGCCTGCCGGGAATTCGTCAACCGGAACAAGGTCTGCAAGTCGGGATCGACAAAGTCGCCAGAGCTGCTGGCCAAGTATACCGACTCGTTGCTCAAGAAGAGCGCCAAGGCGGCCGAGGAAGCGGACCTGGAATACATGCTCACGCAAATCATGACTGTGTTCAAATACATTGAAGACAAGGACGTTTTCCAAAAGTTCTACTCGCGTATGTTGGCCAAGCGGTTGGTCCATACCAGCTCTGCGTCGGACGATGCCGAGACCAGTATGATTAGCAAACTCAAAGAAGCCTGCGGTTATGAATACACCAACAAGCTGCAGCGCATGTTCCAAGACATTCAGATTTCCAAGGATCTCAACTCGACCTACAAGGAGTGGCAGTCCAAGGTGCTGGATGAAGATGACCTCAAGAAAGCGGTGGACCCTCACTTTTACATTCTTGGTACGGGATTCTGGCCGCTCACACCACCCAACACAAATTTCATTCCTCCCCCCGTCATCGTCAAGACGTATGAGCGGTTCCAGAAATTCTATTACGAGAAGCACAGCGGCCGGAAGCTCACGTGGCTCTGGCAGCTATGTAAAGGCGAAATTCGCGCAAACTATTGCAAGGGAACAAAGGTGCCTTATACCTTTCAGGTATCGACATACCAGATGGCGATTCTCTTGCTCTTCAATGAAAGTGAGACTTTGACATATGAGGACATTGAAAAGGCGACGGCCCTGTCCAAGGACTGGCTCGACCCTTCGTTGGCCATTTTTGTCAAGGCCAAGGTGCTTTTGCCTTCTGGCGAGAATGGCAAGCCCGAGCGAGGGACAACGTACTCGCTCAACTACAACTTCCGCAGCAAGAAGATTAAGGTCAACCTGAACATTGCGGTCAAATCCGAGCAGAAGCAAGAAGTCGAGGACACGCACAAGACAATTGAGGAGGACCGAAAGTTGCTAATGCAGGTAAGTTGTCGTCCCGTCGTCCCGTCGTCCCTTTCAAGGCGCTCTGCTTTACTCTTTGGAAGAACATGACCTAATTGGTTCTATTACAGTCGGCTATTGTCAGAATAATGAAATCGCGCAAGCGAATGAAGCATGTGCAGCTTGTGCAAGAAACCATTCAACAGATCAAATCCCGCTTCACGCCCAAAATTCCAGATATCAAGAAATGCATAGACATTTTACTCGAAAAGGAGTACCTGGAGAGATTGGATGGCGAGGAACTGGGCTATCTAGCGTAAAGCATTTCCTTCTCAGCGGAGGGGTCATGAGTACAATAAAAAAAACCATGCTGGCATGTGGCAAAGTCCTTATCGAGCGCTGGCGAGCACCCCCCCCTTAGCAGATCGCCAAAGTAGAAAATGTCACACAGACATGGTCTGTACCTCTCTACTTGTTGTTGTTGTTGTTTCTCGTTCTTCTCCTTCTTTTCCCTTTTTTTCCCCTTACACCTTTTCCAGCTCATACGGCCGGGACTTGAAAGCGCGGCAAAACCCTACTACCAGCGAAAGCCTTCAGAAATTAAAATCATGATGAAGCTGATCACAATTCCCATTATGTCCCAATTCCCTCGGTGGCATCTTGTCATTATGTTCGTGATACAATAAATCTTGTTTCTACTATTGATTCTCAGTCGCCATGGTACCAATTGAAGCCTGTTTTTTTTGTTCATTTACAAACAGATGTACTACGTAGGTAGTGACACTATACGCTAGCTGCTGCTGCTGGGACAACGGCGGGGGATACGTTCAGGACACAGTCTCTTCGCCGGTCGATAACGGCATGTTTCATGAACGGACTGCGAGATCTGACGACTGTGCCCCACTTGAGCAGGACAAACGGGGTAGCAACAAGAACCAACGAGAGGAAAGCAAGAAGGGAGCTCGCCCACTGGAATCCAAGATCCGTATACATGACCGTAGTGGCAAGCGGGAGAAAAGCAATGGAGATGTTCTCGACCAGGCCGACAGCCGCGAGCGCGCTGGCCGCATACTTACTATACGCATCTACAAGATAGTTTGCATTGCCTACAATGACTGCCGTGGTGCCGAACCCGACCATAGCCAAGCCAAGCGTAGGTGCCATCCAATGCACGGCGGTATACGAAGTCCATGCATACACAAACATGCCGCCGGTGACGCCGAAAAGCCCTCCAACGATTGATGTGTACAGCCTAGCCTCGGGAATAGGCGTACACGTATCTGGAGCAGCTTCAGGATTGCGGGCAGCAGAATCATAGTACCAGTGATTAGTGGAGATGCAAAGCCCGCAGCCAAGGATTTCTCCAATGACAATAGCACCTTGGACGTATCCTGCCTGCGAGACATTCCAGCTATAGAGCTCTCCGTACACTTGCTCGACGGATTGGGTGAATAGGTAAATGGTTCCCAGACTGAAAGCAGCCCAGAGACTAGCAACAAAAACCACGGATTCTGTACATAGCATGTACAGAGGCCGTTGTATACTCTCGATGACAGCCTGGCTCAACGGTCTAGGATGATTGAGCTCTGCTGCTGTGTATGCTCTTTTTCCCTGGTTGCGCAGTTGCTTGGCCCTGGCTAGCAGGATAGCTGAACCGCGGCTCTCAGGGAAACCAGCGATGAAGAGGGGAAAAAGGGCAGCGGTCCAGATTAATTCCGTGTAACCAATCCAACGCCAAGATAGGAACTGCAGGATAGAGGAACCAACTACAGGGCCCATGCTTGTCGACGCAAGATATACCGTGACATACAGACTTATTGGGACACTCCGGGCTCGATCTCCGTCAAACACATTTGATATGACGCCAGCGACGGCATCGCTTATAAGTGGAACGCACCCGCCGCTAAAGAACCGAACCACGATAAGAGTTGCAAAGTTTCGAGCCAGACCGACGGGAATTAAAACACAGATGAAGAAGAAATAGGCGCCGAGGAGCACGGGTCGAACTCCAAAGTCCTCCATGATAGGAAACAGAAAAAGCGGGCACAGCGCAGCCCCTATCCCCCAGGAAGTGGTCAGCCAGTAGGAGTGAGGAAAGGTCTCGTCGGAGATGTGAAATTCATCGCTAATGGCCTTGTGGGCTACCGCGATGATGGTTCCGTTCATGGAACAGACAAAACTTGCAACAAGGCCAAGTCCAGTCGTCCACCATTTCTTCCGCAGAGGCCAATTGAATGGATCTTGCGGATCATCTGGTCCATCCCAAGTAACTATCACAGTGTCTGGATCATGGTGTGGCCCTGCATTCTATGATTAGTATCGGCCAGTTCAGGAGCACTCGGGCATGATTAAGACCAACCTTTGGTAGAAGAGCTTGGTACAGGGTGCTTGGTTGTTTCGAGCTCGTCCATTAGCAATAGACACGTTTCCCAAATGGAGCGGAAACTAAGTATGAAAAGCTGCTATACGTTCATTCGGGGATTAGCCAGGGCGACGCAGGTGATATTCCCAATCAATGGAGTGGCCAGGTCACGAAATGCAGGCTCCTGGTCGAGTTGTCGATGTTGCAGAGCTGTAGAATGAGAGTGGAGTCTCTGAAAGCTTTTCTTGGAGGAAAGCTTTTTAAATAACTTACCTACGGTAGTGTGCCGTTCTCTTATTTCCATGGATTGCTCCATGCTGCCCCAGTGACGCTGCTCATTGCCCCCTTCGTGCTTATCATCGTGCCCTGCTATCCATGCAGTTCAGAAAGGATTAGTTTTGCTTCATGCAGTTAGTTTTTTGCCGTCAAGTATAGCTGAGTGCAATAACGATCAATTATTGGCTGAGATCCTCGTCCCCTTGAGCTTGTGCCCCTTGTGATTATCATGTCTGAGGGTTTCAAATACACATCATTCTGAACCACATGAGTGTGTAGAGTGGGAATTAGCTATCATACCGGCAATATCTTGCTGGAGCTGCATGTTGGGGGATTACTAGAACAGGCAATTGTCCAGAATAGGTAAGGGGCCAGAAGCAGTTAGTCCCTAGTTAAAGGGCAGACGGGCCCCTCTCTAAATTAGTTTGGTTCCTGATCCCGCTCACTCGGCCAGGGACTAACTTTATGCCGGAGTTGCTATGTTATCAGCCCCGGATTACAGGATGTGACTACATATCGAAAATAGAACAATTTTACAACCCCATGTGGGTATTGTTACGGATTGAATAATACCTAATTAGGTATCGATGGAATGCCTAAGATGCAGCTTTCTTGGCAGCCCGGGTTTTCTCCGTCCAGGAAGCCCCTGAGAAGGTCAAGAGCACATAGAACCAAACGGGGAGCATTGGGAAATGCAGACGGACCGCAGCAATTTGATTTTATTGCAGAGGACCCTGTGAGATATCATAGGGCAAAACACTCTTCTTCGCCGGTCACCTCTAGACATTCAGCCACTCCTGTTGCGCCTATAATCAGATGTGAGGCAAGCTCAGACCCTAATGGTATGAGCCGGCCCATTGCCCACTATTCAAGGAATTATTTTATGTCAGGCAAACATGAAGCTCATTTCAAGTTGAAGCTGTCCAAGGAACCCGACTGTCTAATGAGCCGTCAATCGAGGGCTTGAGTGATACATCGTTGATCGAAGGCGGTGACTCTCCAGACTTGGAGGCCATTTACAGAACGACCGAGCCTTGCCCCAATCCAGGCAACAGCGAAGACCAATATGCGTCTTTACGTTTATCTGGGACCACTACGGAGAGCCAACTTCAGAGACCTGAGGGGGGCAAGACCGGTTTTGGTGCCTCTGAAGGCTCGAGTCAAGTGGCTACTATAGTACCATGCTCTCCTTCTGCCTCTATACCACCGACTATGCTGTACAGCAGCCTTTGGCAACGTTTTAGGCCCATCCTCGAAAGATGTATGACTATTCCGCCGCAATCTCCTCGGGCCATAGCCACTGACAGTCTTTTCTAGATAACAGGGAGTTTTGCAGAATTCCATTGACTTCTGACCTACAGGTCAATCCGTTCCGATACCGGACAGACCTCAGTCCGGAACCCATGTTTCTGGTTCACGCTGTGATGGCATTAGGGGGTCATCACGTCGAGAGCACATCAACTCAAATTCATCGCCAGGCGGCGCTTCAATTGCTCCGCGAAAACCTCGGCACGTACAGTAATGCGGGACATGGTTATTCCATGCTCGACACAATCATCATCTTATTCTCCTTAGATGTCAGTCACTCTTCATGTGCCTTAGACCTTTGCTCAGGCTGAAAGTAGATACTAGGAAACCCAGTCCGCCCTTGGGAATTGGCGAACACATCTTGTAGGGGCCTATGCCCTCATCGAAGCTTGCGGTGGTATCGAAGGGTGGGCCAAGTCTGCTCGGACACAGGTACAAATCGGAATGCTCACATGGTATATGAAGCTCATATTACTGATCCTCTTTTGAATATCTAGCTGACTTGCCTAGGTGGGATGCAATAATTAGTCTAGTCAACAGAGAAGACTGCGTGTTTCCTTATGCATACTTTGAAGGTGCAATGTCGAGTCATGATGCCGGAGAGTGGGATTTCTTTGGACTATGCGGTTGTCCACCAAGTCTCGTGAAGATTGTGATGCAATTGGCGCGCCTGAGTGCAGAAAAGCGAAAATCATCATCAATGCAGTATGTCACATTCGACAGTACTGTGGTCTCGGAAATGGAGCAGTCACTTGAGTCCTGGCATCACGTGTTTTCTGCAACAGCTTTTCAAGATGAAGAGTGCATGCAACAAGATCTAGACCGCATGCATTGCTCCGAGGCATGGAGAAATGGCCTCCTTCTCTACATATACAGGGTGTTTCGATGGGAACCTGGAAGCAGCACCCCGATGCCCATTTTGTACCGCGCAAGGGTCATTATGGACCACGTCGTTGCGTGTCGCGACGAAATCATGGTGTCCCGGCAGGCCTTGTTGCCACTCTTCTTTGCGGGCTGCGAACTGAGAGATGTATCGTCACGGAAGCAGATTCTCAAGCTTTGCTCTGTTTGGAACGAGAGGACTCGATATCACATGTTTCGCAGCACCATACCCCTGCTGGAAGAAGTCTGGGCGGAGCAAGCGACGAGAGGTTTCGAGAATGTGTGGTGGGGCCAAGTCGTGGATAAACAACATATGGTCTACTGTCGTTCTCCCTTGCCAATGCGGATTTGCTTTGGCTAGGTATATATACCTTGTCCGATTTCAGATGCATGCCAAACATTTCACGTGCGGTTGTCTTGCATTCGAGATGTAGCATATCATCTGTTTAGCATATCTTTTTCTGCCATTTCATCACACTTTAGATTGGGCATGTGACGTTGAGTAGAGAAACATGTAGAGAGTAAATATAATGCTCTTGCTAGCAATTGAATTACGAGCGTAGTCAAATGTTATGTTGCCATCCATCTTTCCTGCTGTTGTGGACATGTTGTCATATAACCCCCGTCAAAATTTTGTTATTGTTATCGTATACCCGGTAGCCCTATAAGGCAAAGATGTGCGACGGTGGGACTGTCGATCCGTGGTGCCCTGGTGCCAGGTGCCAACATGCGAGATGGGAACACGTTCGAAGGATTGTCGTTGGATAATCGGAAAGATCGGACTGTCGGCGTGTCGGCGTTGGGATGTCGGTATGTCGGTGTAAGCCACTCATAATCTCCTGTTGTATCTCCGGGACCAATTCTTATGGTATATTACCAACCAACTATCTTATGGCAGCTCTACTCCGTAGTTACGCTTGAAAGTACTCCGTACGGAGGAACATTCATTACTGACCTGCTAGGTAAAGCAACGGGTAGACGGGCGCGGGGAATCTTTTTTGTCCGGTCTGGCTGTGACTTTGGCGTTGGCGTTGGCGTTGGCTTTAGCTTTGGCTTAGTTGAGCCTTTCCTTCCCACTAAAGTTAGTTACTTCTACCGTACAGGGTAACTTAGGTATTCCCCCGCTTCAACTTACACTGTGTACAAAGTACCCTCAACCTACTACGTAAACACCGTAGCCAGTCCAATCCGAGGATCCCTCAACTCCGGTACAGTCTAGGGCATACCTACCTAAAAAAGTGATTAAGTCATCGACTTTCCTTTCTTTTGTTCTATCCGTACTACTCGTACCTCTGATCTCGGACAACGGAGGTACGTTATGTCCATGCTCCTACAAACCCTATTGACTTTTATATCGAGTACTGGGCACGTAACTCGTAATCGACCATAGTATCGTTAGTATCTTTTCTACATTGTGAGACAGGGTGAGGACCCGTACTGTGCAAATGCTTAGCATATCCTCTTTCTGCACCCGTAGTATATCAATGAGTCGGCGACAAGGGCCGCTCGGCCTTAACGGAACAACATGGGGTCCATCCTTATGATCTACACGACATGCATGATTTCTAATCCTAACCCTGCTTGATTTTCAATATTCATAATTAATTGTACAAAGGACAAGTAAACGTATCCATCCATCCATCCATCCATAACAGTGGATTTTCGTGGATAGTGTACTACGTACCGTGTACAGATTACACCGTGGTATATTACACTAACACCGTGGCATGTTTACAGTCGATAGTCGATACTCTCAATCAATGAAATTTAATATATAAATGCCCTTTGCATCCCGCCTTCTCACTGCCTTGTCTCCAACTATACGCCCTTTGTGTCCTACCTCCTCTACTTTTAATATTTTTATTCGACGTACCTCGCCGCTTGCGTTAACCTCAACAATAACAACAACAGCCCCAACAAGGAGACTCAAGACTCAAACTTCAAGCATCGCAGAGTTCAACTCACAGGAAAATAAGACGAATAAGAGAGACAAAATGACTGGTCAAAACCAAGCGCTCTGGCTCACAGAGCAAGAAGGCGACTTTGTCGTGCGCGAGGCGCCATACTGGACGCCCGGCCCAGACGATATCTTGGTGCGGAATAAAGCCGTGGCGATAAATCCGAGTACGTTTGCCTTGTCCTGTTGCTGGTATTTGTCCATATTATTGCACAATTGCACCATTGCACTATTGCACTGTTTTCTTGTCCCTATGCATACTCCCAATGGGAATATGCCCCCTCCAAAATGGAAGGAAAAGAGGCGCAAGAAAAGAAAAGAACAGAACAGAAAAGAATACAGAACAAGAATAAGAAAAAGATACTAACGTTCGAATAGTGGACTGGAAAATCAAACTCTTTGGAAAACATATTCCCTTCCCAAGGACTTTTCCTGCTGTACGTCTCCCATCATCGACCATCCACACTTTTATCCTACTTTGTTCCGTTGTTCGTCCTGTTTGTTTTTGTATATCTTTCGCTGCTTGCGCGTTCACTTGGTTTTTGAGGCGTTACTGCATTGTTTCGTCAATTGCGCGTCTTGTGTTAGTTGGAGTATGCGGTATATCCGTACGATACTCGCAGAGGACACGCTATGATACCGCCGAAGAAGAAGAGGAAGAGAAAGGAAAGGAATACAGAAATAATACAGAAAGACAAAATGCTGACGGCTGACTGCACAGATCATCGGCGCAGACGTCGCGGGCGAAGTCGCCGAAGTTGGCGAGAACGTGACCAAATTCAAAAAGGGCGATAGAGTTATTGGGTGAGTCCCTTACCCTTATATCCTGATACCCTTATACCCTGATATTCCCTACTTCCAAAGTAATTGCAACTTGCAATTTGCTTCAAAGTCATGATTTTCGTGTGGCATGCCAAAAAGAAAGATAACATGGCATACTAATAAAAAAATAAAAAAAAATAAAAGAAAAGAAAGGATAAGGAAAATAAACACAAAAGAGAAAAAATAGACACACAAGACACAAGCAAAGATAATACAATATAGATTGGAATAGCTAACACCCCACAGCAAAGCAAACTACGTGGCCACCGACCACCCCTCCACCGGCGCTTTCCAGCACTACACTGTCTGCCCTGCATCTGGCAGCGCGATTTTGCCTGACTCAATCTCCTTCGCGGCCGGCTCTGTCCTCCCGCTCGCAATCAGCACTGCCGCCATGGGTCTCTATCCTCCCCACCGTCTCGGCCTACCTCTTCCCTCCCCTTCCTCTGACGCCAAGAAGGGCAAAATCCTACTAGTATGGGGCGGCTCATCCAGCTGCGGCAGCGCGGCGATCCAGCTGGCCGCCGCATCGGGGGCGCGCGTGATCGCGACGGCGTCGGCCAAGAACTTTGCGTTTGTGAAGAGCGTCGGGGCAGAAGAAGTCGTGGATTACAACGACGATGAAGAAAAAGTCGTGCAGAGGCTGGTGGAGCGCATTCGGGCCATGCAGGGATCGAGTAAAGACAATGAAGATATATACGGCGCAATCGACGCAATTGGCGAGGACAAGACCTGGCGCGCAACTGCGCAGGTGCTTCACGGGCTGGGAGGCGGCAAAGTAGTGAGCTTCTTGCCGTGGGGACATGAGGGTGCGCCAGAGGGAGTGGAGGTTCAGGGCTGTAAGTTTTAAACATTCACCCCTCCTCCCATATGATAAGACTGATGGACGATGGACTAATGACGACGAAACAGTGAATGATACGTCTTCGCTTGGCAAGCTGACGGACATCAACGAGGCGGTATGGGGAAGATTTGTGCCCGAGGGACTCAAGAATGGTGCGCTCAAAGCGGTCCCTGCGCCCATTGTTGTGGGTAAGAGTCTCGACGCGCTCCCGGAGGAAATAATGAAGAGCCAAGCGGGCGTCTCGGCGGGGAAGCTTGTCATTGAGCTTTAATGTATACGGGAATAGTCGAAGAAAACGAATTAGGACTATTACGGGAAAGCAGCGAATTTTTTAACAGAATGAATTGAATGAATTGAATTGGTTTAGACAAAGTCGATGTACGACATGGTGATCTCGGATTGTTACACTGTAGCAAAGTGTCGTGGCTCCCATGTCCAGAAGCCGATCCCTTCGCCACGGAATAGCCACCGACAGGGACTTAGTGGGACAGCGTGCATGTCCCAGAGTCGCAACGCTACAAGTTGTTCTCCAAAGAAAGGGAATGTTGTGTAAAGGTAGAAAAGAGCCCATGTGAAGCGGACAATCTTTGCAATCATACTCTTCTTTCTGCGGTCTTGGGAAGTATTACTACTTGCTTGCCCCTTAGTCGGTTCACCGAAAAAGACACGCTCGACAAATAGCTCAATCAAGATGCCTGGAACTTGGACCCAGAAGAAGAGCGCGAGATGAAGCGGGCTTGCACTAGAGGCGGCTTTGGGAACCATGCCTGCATGCATCACGCCTGAAAGGAAGAACGCCGTGCTAATATGGATGGCGTGGGCAATGAAACTGTGGAACGACGATGTTGACGGCGCTCCTTTCGCCCTGGAAGAAGCAGAGTGCTGGGAAACGTTGCGGAGATACCAGTTACCAAGAATTTTACCGGGGTCGCCGGCAACCTGAAGAAATTCGTGTTAGTTGAGTGTACATATTCGACACTTGCCAGAGGGTAAGATGTGACTTTGTGACACCATGACAAGAACCTCATTGAAGATGGGAGGACAGAAGAGAGTCAAATGGCAAAGAGACCATTACATGTACTTACACATCGCATCATTTGATGCCACCAGTCCCCCCAAAACCCTCTCAAGCCCCTGTCGGCAATGCTCACCAATGACCCTGACGCAGGCCTCCACACGGCAGGATGACCCCACTGGTCACCCACGGTGCCGAGACCACCGAGTGATAGGAAGATGAGCCCCGGCATTGCAAAGAATGCCTCGATGCTCGCCCACGCCGGCGTAGCAGAGATTAGGACGCGCCAAAAGCGAGGATTCGAAATGGCCAGTGCAGAAACCTTGCCCTGCCCAAGCAGTCGGACTAGAGTATTGGCGGTTTCCGGCGGCAAGGGACTGGTAATGGAGAGATTAGTTCTCCAATCAAAGTAGGGATCGTGCAGAGCCCAGAGGCCAAAAATATCCGCGAGCATGTATGCAATAACGAAGCGGTTGAGGAGTTGAAGGATCCGAGCAGGTCTAGAAATGCTTTTGTCTGCACGGGACAATTGGGCCGCATCATGTCGTGCGTCACCAATAGTCCAGTTGCCGAAACGGGGAGAGCAAATAAGATAGCAGGACCATTTCAGCCTGGAGACGATAGTCGAAGGATGTGGTTCTTCCCATATCCCGGCATCTGCATGGCAAGGCGGCTTAACAGCCTGCGCAGCTTTTGAGGATGTAATGCCATTGACACCGTTTACATGTCCGTTTGAAGTAACAGAAGAAGAAGAATGAGCTGGCTGATCGACGGTATGGGTTTTCGAGCGGTGAATCCGTTTGAATGTCCCACGAACGTCCCTCCATACCAGCACGTCCATGGCGTAGAACAACGGACAGATGATTTGCATGACGACATCGATCCCCGGCCACGTATAGACATATGCTAGCCAGACTATGATAACAGGAACGAGAAAAAGACAGAGCTGTTTCTGGGATAGGGTAGAAGACGGAATAGCCAAGACTATGGCGAGGAGTCCATAGACAGCACATGTTCCCAAAAACGCGAAGAGGGAATCAATCGGCTGTTTGGGGGCTGGAGCTGCCGTTTCCGCTTGGGAAGACATGGACGGAGACATTGTATCAAAGTGCTGTGCTATGCTTCGTTCAGAACCCGCAACCAATTCTCAAAGTAGCGCCATGCATACGCTGGAAAGGATGAATGACAGGCGCAATTATCAACAGAAGCCAATATGCAAATGCATCGATGACATAAACAAGGACAGCAGTGATGCTGACAATCTAGACCGCTGAACTCTGACTTCTCAATGCCTCAGATCGTCTATAGTAATGATGGCAAGCTGCAAGTTTCGCTCAACGACGACTTTCATAGAGAACCAAAGAAGAAGAAGAAGAAGAAGAAGAAGAAGAAGAAGAAGAAGAAGAAGAGGCGGATACAGTGGAGAGGTGATCAAGGTTTGAGAGTCGGGGGTCGGAATTACTCTGTAGATCTCTTCTCAAAAAGGACCATCCTTTTGTGGCAGCCTCGTGGGCTAAAAGTAGCTATGAGCTGTTATGGGTCTGTGTGACAGTCGGTGTGACACTAGTGCCCGTCCTCTCATAACTGTATAGCGATGGACTAGTAAAATTGGAGGGACTCATTTTAGGCCAGGTCACCAACAAACAATTCATCAAGTATCATAGAAGAATGCTTGTTAGTTCCGCTCTGTAATATTCATTCCATCAGCAGTATTGATCCTGCCAGACAACAAGTGGGTATCAAACTTTCCATCATCAGATGGGCCGGAAACTCATATCGTAGTGGTTAGGAGAGTTGAGCCTAGTCTGGTTACATTTGCTGAGCTAGGCGAAGTCAACCATGCTGACGGGGCACTTTTGGCGAACAAGCGCTGACGTTTCTGCCGCCCTGGCGCAGTCCGCCTCCCACTAAACATTTCCACTACGGTGCAAATTACAAGAGGGAGCTACAAGTTATACTTCTATTGTAGGGAGCCAAACGAGTTCCTGAAGTCTAGACTCATGGCGCCGTGCCAGCTAAATTCTACGCTCGAGTGATTCATGCAGGTCCTTGCCATCAGGTCTGATATGACTTTCAAAATACAATAGGTTGAATGTTTGACGCAATATACATCTACACTCGAACAACCGCCCACAGCAAATCACTTGGGCATTTGCATCAGGAATTAGATCAGATCTGGAAGAGAACCACTCCATTCTTGCAAATAGGTATAAAGAAGAGAAATAAGCGGGAAATAAAAACAAGGAGAAACATTCCAAAGAGCCGATGCTTTTGCTTCGCTTTTCTTTGCTCTCTAAGAGAAATACAAATGACAAATGACAAGAGCGTAACAAAGGCAGCAAACAGCAACAGAGAAATGGAGGAGAAAGATCAGATAAAGAACAAAACGCCCTCAAAGCAAATTGGTATATCTTCCTTACTTCCTTTTCATCGTGAACGCGTTTCGGACGCCGCCGAGAGGGTGAAAAGTGGGCAAACACGGAAAACAGGCGGAGAATGCGAGGAAGAAAAATAAAAGAGCAAAGAAAAGATGAGCGAAAAGTAAAAACAAGAATGCGTTCTTTCAATTTTGTAGAATTTCCCAAATTGTAACCGCCTTCTCTTTTCTTCCATTCATGTTTAAAAAGTTCTTTTGCAGACCGCATGTAAAAAGTATGGGCCGAAGTGTTCCCAAGAGACGGTAACGAAGTGAACTCTCTGGAAAAAGAAAAAAAAAAAGCACAAAAGTTTCAAGGCCTGCAAAGAGCAAGATCCTCGAAAAGGAGAGAGAGAGAAGGTACTGGCAATGTCAAAGGGCGAAGAGTCCATGAACAAATTTAACAAATCGACATCAGAGTCGAAGGGGTATTTCCTTTTTCCTGTGATAAAAAAAAACATATTTTGATGTTCAACGAGGAGGTCCAATCGGACCGGGGTATCCTGAAGTAGAGTGCGAAGTGCTCGGTCGTCCACTATCAACGGACGTGCGAGGATCGTATTTCGGCGTAATGTCACCGGGCGAGGTGCCAAAGGAGAACTTGCTTCCAAGCTTAGCTGCCCAGCCGTTGTGATGATCTTCTTCGGGGAGATTTACCCCGCTGTCGTTCCATGGGTTGCGATACCCGGAACTTTGAGACTCAAGGCTAACGAGCGATGCTCGTGAAGCATTGCTGGATGCATGCTTGAAAAAGGACGCAGGTGATCGAGAGTTGTTCTTGCGGCGCTCGAGAAAGGACGAAAGCGAGGAAATGCTGCCCGGCCGGCGAAGCTTGTCGAAAATGGAGCGCTCGCCGACGTCATCTCCAAAGCTCGAACGCGTAGGTGAATCGGTGACAATCGGGGCTGGTGCGTGCTGCAGGAGCTTCGAGTCGAAGAATGGAAGGGACTCTTCGAATGAGTCCGACTTGGGACGAGGGATGGCGCCTTTAATGGTCGTGGCATCAAGTCCGTGGGCTACCAATCGGGAAACCAAAAAGTCAATGGCGTCCTTGAGGCCACCAGCATTGTTGCGTGTGTACGTTAGGAGAAGAGACTCGGTCGGGAACGGAGCAGGATCGGCCGGCCTAGGCTCATTGTTGATGTGAAGTTCGACCTCATACTGTGCCTTGAGCTTGTCTAACACGTCGGTCTGGAATTCTTGTGAGGTTAAAAATTCCCGCAGCTGCGGCGAGGCAGGAAAAACAATCTCGTGACTTTCAGGAACCATGCCCTATACTGTGTTAGCAGTCTTTTTTCTTTTTGCGGAGAAAAATTTCCTGGAGTTCAACGCGGCCAAAACTTACCAAGAATTCGTCCACCGCCTGCGGTACCTGGTATTCAGGCCCAGAGATGGTCACGAGATCGCTCGCCATTTCGGTGCTTGGAAAATCAATCTTGCAATTCCATTTCTTCTCTAGCGTCTCCAGTTCCGGCATGCGTGCGATAAGTTCACGGTGATAGAGGCGGTTGATGGGAACAGTTTCAGACACGAATTCAGCGTCCTGTCGGCGAGCATTAGTATCGATTCATAGCAAGGGGAAGCAATTGTTGGATAAGACGCACCACCTTCTCGACCATGTCCATAATCTCCTGCTTGACGAGGTCGAGGTTTTGAGCGTTACGTGCCGGTGTCCTGCAAATGACATTGTCGACCTTGACGTCATCGTCCTCCTTTCCGAGTCCGCCGCGATCCATGGCATTGGAAAACTTGACAAAGACCGAGTACTTCTTCATGATGCGTTGAATGTGCTGACCGCCGATGCCGATGATGCGCTTGTGGTATTGATCAGGAACATGGAAAGAGATGGACGCAGGCATTTCTTGCTCGACGAGATCCAGTCCGTTCTTGGTGGCCTCATATTGAGATCCGCAGACATCAATATAGAAGTTGTACTCGTTGAAGCCATCAAAGATGATTTGAACGTTGCCTGTATCCGGGTCAGCTTCATAGGACTACAAAGGGCATTTGCCACGCGCTCGCGGCATATGGGTGTATGCATACTCTGTCCCATAATCTTGTTAATCTTTCCATTCTTCTTGCCACTGACAAATTCCTTGTGCTCATTTGCGAGCTCAATCTTCACACGCATCTGATACTGCGAGCGTTTGACAAAGGGAATCTGATGAATGACCATCAAAGCAGCCTTGACACAATCGTCGGACCCGTTGATCGAAAAGGTCAGCTTTTCAAAGCTCACATCGGCACCCGAGTTGGCGCAGATATCAGAAAGCATGGTGCGGATATCCGAGGGAGAAGGTGCTCGGAGAGCACCACCATGGACGGGATCAGGAAGGAGAATCCACCACGTGGCGCTATAGAATTGGCCAGCCTAAAGTGCAAGAGATTAGCTACATTGATTCAGAATGAAAGCGAAGGAGGAAACTTGGACGAACAAGAGCCATGATCTCGCGGACAGTGCGTTCGACATGGAGGATCTCGGTGCCTTGAACCCGGATGATGCCGCGTTGAGTGCCGAGTTGCGGGAACAAGACATAGCATCCATTACTCTCCATAACCTTTCGAACCTTATCCAGCCGGTCGAGTAAAATACTATCAATCTTATTGGAAGAGACTATGACATCTTTGACGTAGCATTTGGTATTGACGACTAGCTCATGAAGTTTCTTCTTGGCGAGGACAATGCTCTCTGGCGTCTTGCCGGTGATAAAGACCTCATCCTCACTCCGACGGTGAGCACCAGGCGGAGTGTATCCGTAGACGCGTGGAAATGGCGGAGGGAAATAAATGGCCGTGGCCGTGGCTGACTCAATCAGCTTAATGTTCTTTCGAGTGCGACCGCAGATGAGCGTGTGCATGGACAGTTCCAGCTTCATGACGTCAACGGTTCGTTTCAGCTGGTATGCACGTTAGCTATTGGGATCTTTTGGCTTGCAGTCGTGCAGAGAGAATAGTGTTTGTAGGCTCACAATCTGATCAATCATAATCAAGACACGCGTCTTCGCATGCTCCGAGCTCTCCATGTCACCAAAAATGGCAACTCGCAAACGCTGGTGAAGACTGTTTTCAAGAGTGCCGCCAAAGCCAATCGAAGCAATCTCGGCATCAGAAGACTTGGGGCTGAGCAAGAAAATGTCGGTTCCAGTGTACTTGGCGATGATATCCAAGTGGTCAAGCACGCTCGCTCGAACAGCGTCAGTGGTGGCATCAACGACCAGGTTGGTATCAACATCAACAGTCGCACATTTCTATAGCAGAGGAGAAAAAATATCTCAGTCAGCCATCCGCAGAGGAATTGAGCAACAAGCGATAGAGCTTACCAAGGCAACGGGTGTCTCGTTCAAGATCCGGCCACGCATCTTCTGGACAGTATCCGCGTCGCCGGACAGGCAGACATTGGTGACCAAACCCTTCAAAGGTCGATGTTGCAGTGCCGGAATCGGCTTTGGTTCAGACGAGGTCACACTGGCTTCTAGTCTTCGGCCACCAGCACTGCTGGCCTCGGTGATCTCACGGCATAGTCTCCGTAACATCTCGCTGTGGTTCACGTGGACGGGAAGTCGATGAGTAGGCGTGGTCGGATCAGTTCCTTCGGGAAAGGTCCATCGCTCAACAGCACCAGGGCTGGCATGAAGGATATCATCAGGGTCGGGCCCAGGCAAATTTGTCGAGAAGGGCACATTAAAGGAGAGGTTGACAATGGTGTCGGTAGGCGTCGCGGGTGAGATGGGCGTAGTACCTAAAGGACGCTTGATGGACGGCGACGAGATCGGAGGCATGTCCATGTGTGGTCTTCCCATTCCAAAGGCCGCCGGCGTAACCTTCTCCCATCCATGGCGAGCGGATCCGGTGAAATTACTTATTCGATGCATGGTTGGCCGGACCTACGCCAGCGGGGATCGTGGGCGTAGGGGGAGGAGAGGGAAGAAACGGAAAAGTAAATAGAAGGGGAGAGTAAAACTTTGCCCAGAACGCAAAGTCTCTTCCCCTTGAGACCGTGACAAGGTGGCAGGGTGGGTGGGAGATGGGAGCTTTGTCGGAGATAGGAGGTTGACGGTTTAGAGGAGAAGGAGGAGGTAGTTAGGTGGTGGTGTTGTTGAGAGGTCGAGAAAGAGGATCGCGACAAGTTGTGTGTATAGAAATGGGCGAATGGGGGATGTGCAATGTCACTCTACGTGAGAGCGAGCAAGAGCCAAGCCTTTTCCCCCCCGAGTTAACAAGTACGTACCACTTCCGACCAAGCAAGCAAAAGAAACAGGTAGCGAGAAGAGAGTGAAAAACGCTTAAAAAGGTAAAACATTCTATGGACACCGACACACCCGTTCACCATGGGGACACTTAGCGGGAAACGGAACTGACAGCCTATGACACTACCGCATGCTTTGTATGGGGGAGTATCCTCATTATTTACCGCTTTTCCTCTTGTATTAGATGTGCTTCTTGGTAAACTGCGGTAAGTATTAACCGTATCTTCTGTTGTCTGCTTAAAGGCATTCTTGGGATATCTGCAGTACAGAACTATCGGGGACTACGGTCATACCCATCAATAAGCACCATGTCTTCATCCGTTATTCGATGAGGGACTTTCTCCGCAGTTATTGACAAGAGGATACTAAATGATCACAAGGTTGATTTACTACAAATAATAAGATGAGGAAAGTGGACTCAGAGATGAATCATCTTAAGGGGCCCATTTAAAAGTAAACGTGAGGATGAGGAAGAAAAAGAAGAAAAGGATAGAGCGAGGATGATGAGGGTGATGATGGCATGAGGATGACGATTGAAGAATTGCCGTGGTAATCCCACATGGAAAACCGGACACGAAGTGCATATATCCATTATTATGTGTAAATAACCAAGTAGTTGCGTCGTGATGACCGACTCTTGAAACCCAAAATTCCTATGCGGGATGAGATGGACTCACTCTAAGCGTCCGCCCTGCCGAGACAAGACAACGACGAGATGAAACAGACGCACAGGAAACACACGTACACATGTGTATTTCTTTAAACACTGTATACACTTCGGCAAGAGACATGCTCATCTTGATACGTTTTCGTTACTACCTAGCTACCTGGTCTTTGCAAAAGAGTCTTCGATAAGGATGGTAAACCGGGGGGAGCTCCTCTGGGCGTTGATGGCTCACGCAAGAGTCGAACGACTAAGATAGTCCTTCGATCCGATTCGAATACTACAGAGTAGTGCTGAGAAGAGTGGCCCGAGGGGAGCGAGGAGGCCACTCGCCTCACTCAGCCAGCCCACAAACCCCCCAAGGGGAAGATCGTCGGAAGACGGAAGGGGGCACACGAGGGGGATCTCCAGGGGGAATGAAAAGAATGGGGGGAGTATGTGTCCTGAACTCGGTAGAATTAATGTTCCGTAGGCTGAAGCTACGTAGTACGGAGTAGACACGCAAAACATTTAGAGAAAAACATGATAGATGAGATCAAGAACATTCAAGCAAGTGAGATACCCAAGGTAGGTAG
This sequence comes from Xylona heveae TC161, assembly GCF_001619985.1. NCBI lineage: Eukaryota > Fungi > Ascomycota > Xylonomycetes > Xylonales > Xylonaceae > Xylona > Xylona heveae. The sequence goes on along the minus strand of NW_017264196.1, from coordinate 1,069,471 downwards.
CAAAAGCGTAATCATATATAACTGTACACTTGAAAGAAACCAATCTAAATAAATTGTATTGAACCCCCGACTTGAAAACGTATAATGGTCTTGCTGATAATAACAATGAAATTATTCAAACCACGATATTGGCGAAAAGGCAAGTGCCGGACTGCCGCTGTCATCATTCATGGTCTGTGTACACAGCGGATAAAGTCACGCATCATTACTCTCTGATCCAGAAAAGGATACCCAATGCATCTATCCGTCGCGTTGTGGCATCATTCGACACACATCACTCTGCGTCAACATTCTTTCACTCTACAATATGGGCATTCAATCTACTATAGCCCCAACTAATTGCAACAACCCTCTTCGACACGCTACAGATCTGGCTTAAAATCCGCCCAATTGTTGCGGGGAATACGCGTCCTACTCCCACGCTAAAACAACGTTCCCGTCCCGTATGTAGCAGTTTACGCCCTTTTACACATGTCCGTGCAGTACAGGTAGTCGATTGTATTGGGGACGAATAAAAGTATCCAAAGACAAGCAGGCGGAATACACAGTATGCTCGTAGACTCTCGCTGCCGCCATGTCAGGCATGTTATCTTGCGTATCCTCTCCCGGCAGGCGCAGTCAACGGAAAATCGGCTCCTATGCAGACAGAATGCACAGAGACCCCAAGGTAGGAAAAATGGAGGACCATCCGACGCGTCGGGAACTCCCATGGGCACAGCATACAGTAGTCCCTCAATCCAGCAGCATAGCCTCCACAAGTCCGCAACGTTTCGCGCCAACCAGAACGTTTTGGTTGAAAAGAGCTTACCATCTTTCCATACCGGGACCCCAGGGATCAGGGATCAATCATATGATTCCCCATGTCCTTTCGTTCCGCATTTGCCGACTACAGGAAAAAAGTAAAAAGTGACAGACAAATCATATGAAGAAGTTGGCCGACGATCAAGCTTACATCAAACCAGATGCCAAGCAGAGATAACAATACATTGGCCAATACCTCAGTAACGCGCCCAAAAGATCATCCCCAGGTGCATAAGGCATGCATGTGGCCAACAACAATATGCATGAAATATCTATGTATGAAATCAATTTTATTGAGGGCAAGTAGAAACGAGGCGAAGCAATTAACATGTAGTCCTTGCAACAATTCCATAGACAGATATTCGCCTGTAAGATGCCCTGCCCAAAGTCCTCGATGCACCCCAGCCAGCCAGTCAAATGCTCGAAAATGCGATGCGCTGCTTTACTTTGCTTTTTTCCCAGCCACCCAGTTAAAATTACAAGTGCAAGTTGCAGATCGCTTTTACTCAGCAATAATGAAAAGATACGGTATTTCCCCCCATCTATCCCTTTTCAGACAAAATAAAACAACAACGTACGGTGTATCAATCGAAGGAAAATATGACACGGAGGTAGAGCACACAAGGCTCTGCATGAAAGCTCATGACATGAATGAGTTTAGGCCAGGGAAAGATCCAATCGCATGTCACAATCCTAGGTAGGTAATGATAAACGGCAGTCAATATGGGAAGGCGCCCCTTTTCCACCGATATCCGAATCACTCAGCTCATCAGTAACGGTACACGTGGCCCGAGCCTGCGCCCGCGGTATCGGGTACCATCTCGCGTCCGTACCCGGCTAATACTGGCTCCTCCACGTATCGTCGAGCCTGTGTTGGGGGCTGCTGCGTGTGGGACATGTAGTGGAAGCGCTCCTCGTCCGGCACATACTCGGCATACCTTCGGCCGTCGTCGACGCGTACACTAGCCTCTCTGATTATCCGCGGAGCAGGCGCCTCACGCCGATGGCTTAAGCCAGCGGCGTATTCGGGCTCCGGACGTACGCTCTGCAGTCGCGACGCATACTCTGGAGCGACTTCGTACCGTGCATTTCCTCCAGGCACAACGCTATGAGTTCGAATCACGCGGCGGCCAGTCACATCATCAGCACGCCCAGTTGCTCGCGGCTCAATGTAGTCGGCTTCGCGAGGAGCTACTTCTCGGAGGCTAGACTGCTCGGCTGGACGTACAGAGTAATCCCTTTGTCGATAGACGCGATAGGATGGCGCTTCAGACTCAATCGGCTCGGCGTAGTGTCGCGGTAAACCGACAGGTGGTCCCATGCGGTGCACATAACCGCCGTCTTCGTAGGCCTCGGCATCTGCAAGAGGGACACGGATAATCCGATCCCGCGAAGAAGGTTCATCGTAGTAAATAGGTGCATTGGAGTGCCTGCTTGGAGGTGCGACAGAGTGGCGCATCTCCATCGGATTTGGCGCAACATAATACTCTCTGCCATGCTGGTCGACGATAATACGTCGAGGAGGGCGAGCCATGGGAGGGGGAGGGGGAGGCACTTGCACAACGGAAGCATACCGTTCACGAACAGGCTGAGGAGATCGGGATCGATCGCGGATATTATGGGCCGCGACCGGCCTGACCGACTCACGGTAGTATCTAGGCGGCTCGTCCGCGATGCGCTCTACCAATGCATGTGAGGTTGCGCGAGCCGACCGCGAAGTGTTGGAGGGATACTGTACAGGATACAAGGGCGGCGACGGCGGCTGTCTGGCGTATTGAATACTAGCTACTCTTCTGAGATCTTGCTCATCCCGCACTGGGCGCCGGAGAGACGTTCGAGACGATACGCGGACGGGTACTGGTGAAGAAGGTGACTGGATCTCGTAGTGCGGTGACGGCAGTGCATGATCGGATTCCCGGATATAATATCTGCCATGGCTAGGGTCGCGCATAGAGTACTCATCATGACCAGGAGATTCGCGTTGTCGACCACGATAATCTACAACCTGACGGAGATCTGTGCGGTGGGTGAATGGAGGTGGAGAGATAGGCTCCTCCTTAATACGCGGTTCAGGAGACTCTACCGCACGTCGGGACACGACACGGCCTTCTCGCTCCTCGCCAGCTACGGCTGCTCTCCTTCGTTTTTGGGAAAGAAGTGGACCATGTCCGGTTTCGGGGCTTTGTTGAGCAGCGTGCTGGCTAGAAGAGGCTATAGCATGACCATTTTGGGCGGGTACCAATTGGCGCTGGTTTTGAACAAATGGCGGAGGCTTGTTCATAGCAAGTGGTGAAATTCGCGCCGGCTGTGGCGCAACCGGTGAGCGCACATTGTTACTGACTATGTGCATGCCAGTATTTGGTGACGGAGGAAGTGGAATATGAGCGGGTTCACGACGCTCATTCTGTGGTTGATACCCTTGAGACGGCCCATGGTGGATAGTAGTACGTGGAGAGTCACGGAGATCTGCAGCAGGAATGGGCTCTGGCGGAGAATATTCTTCCTCATCTGGTGAATCGCGCATCTCTTGCGTGTCAATCTGCTGCTCTGGTAGCTTCCGCATAGACTGGGCATTACTGGGAAGAGGAGCGTGTGGTAGATTTCGAGCATCATCTATTCGGTGGTTAAGGCTATTTGCCGCGTCGGGCACTCTGTACGGCGAAAATTCTGGCCTCGTTGCCTTTGCTGTCTTATGAGAATCTACAGGATAGACGTCAGCATCAAGGCTGTCCAGTTCCATTGGCTGACCCTGTTGATCATGAGCGAATGACGCGCGTGATCCCTCACTGGTGCCCATGGGCGTATTCACTCGACTTGAGTAGAATGAATTCTCATCAAACGAGTCGCTGGAGTCAGCAGCACCAGTCTCTGGGCACTTCAGTGTTGTTTCAGATAGTGGAGTGACGAGTTCGAATGCCTTTGCCAGGATGTCTGAAAGGTCAAGGTCCTGAGCGCCCGAGCTGGCATCCTTGTGTCTGGACTCGGCCCGACGATTGTCGAGCTGTTCGCGCAGAACACGTTCAATTCGCTGTCTTTTCAGCTGAATTTCTGCTCGCACAAGATCGTCAGACTTTGTCAAGAGCACGGGATCAATCCCAGAAACGCTCGGTCGCGATGCAGGAGCCGCCTGAGGAATAGGCGCGTGACGCGGTATCCCATTTGGTTGCAGCGGCTTCTGTTGTAATGGCAAAGGCTGCACTGGCACTGGCACTGGAACGATTGCATTTCTATTCTCAACAGGAGCCGCTGGAGTGGTTGCAGATTGGTCCTTGGCAGCCTCGGATCGCGGCGAGGACAAAGTAGGGGAATGGACAGGTCGCGGGCCGGGTTTGCCATTTAAAGCGACTGGTACTTTTAATCGCGGATGTCTTCCTGAAAAGACATCGTCTCTCAAGCTGAGAATCTTGTCATACTCAAGGGCCTCTCTTAGCTCCCGATCAGTAAGTTTTGGTCCATGGAACTGGACCGAGCCAACCATCGGAGTGGCCATGGCCTGTAGCAAGCAAAAGTAGGTGAGATCTCAGACTATAGTCATGTTAAAATCACACAGCTGAGCTTCTTGTTTCAACGAGCAAGTTGTGTCTGAATCCCACACGAATCCAGTCTGAAAAGGCTGGGAAGTGAGTAGAGATACTGAAGTGGTAAAATGAAGGAGAAATTGAAGATTCTCAGCAGGGAAGATGATCAACTACAACACTACAGTGCGTGACTCGGACGGCTGTCCCAATTGGTTCAAGCGAGTTCAGTTGGCAGCGGTGACTTCCGCTCCGATAAAGTTGAGGAACTACCGCCTGTATCCGTCAGTCATTCAGTGACTCTTCTCCAATTTGCCCCCACCGCGCTCTTTTCTGCCTCTCTCTCTCATTCTGGGGCATATTATATATCTCGACCAGAGTCAAGGCCATTGCCTCCATTCTTAGATCCTCTCATTCGACTCTTCTTACCAGGTGACTAGGCCAAGCGACAAGCACCAACGTCAGACTCGCAACCGCCATTCCCCGCGGGCCTCTCAGCTACCCCACTATCAACAGATCAGCGAGCACAATGGTGCAAAATCTCGGGCAACGGCCCGTCTTCTTCTTTGACATTGACAATTGCGTATGTTTCTAATCTCAATTCTCAAGAAATTCCCCGAATCATTCCGCTAATTGCTGCAACAGCTCTACCCACGAAGTACGCGCAGTGCCCCGCACAGATAAACGCTCCCAAACCGAGCAACTTCAAAGAATTACAATACTAACAGTATTACTTCAGGCAAACGGGTACACGAGTGCATGTCAGTACTCATTGGCACGTCTCTTCTCCATTTCTCTTTCCGTTCCTCTCCCATGGCTAATAGGCTGTACCCTTAGACAAGTACTTTATGACACATCTGTCCCTCTCCGCCGAAGATGCTACCCGGCTTCACAATAAGTACTACCGCGAGTACGGCCTTGCTATTGAAGGACTTGTGCGCCACCACAAGATCGACCCTCTAGATTACAACAGCAAAGTCGACGACGCGCTTCCCCTCGATGACATCATCACACCCGATCCTCAACTGCGCAAACTGCTCGAGGACATCGACAAGAGCAAAGTGCGGCTATGGCTTCTCACCAACGCCTACATTACGCATGGACAGCGTGTCGTGAAGCTCCTAGGCGTCGATGACATGTTTGAGGGCATCACCTTTTGCGACTACGGCGCAGAGCGATTCGTGTGCAAGCCCGACCAGCGCATGTTCGCCAAGGCGCAGGCCGAAGCAGGTGTCTCGAATGCCCAGGAGTGTTATTTTGTTGGTAAGTGGAAATTGAGCGGTATCGCATATGTAAGAACAAAAATGCTGAGTTGGGTTCTGTATCTCGAATAGACGACTCCCACCTCAACTGCCGCCACGCGCAAGCTCTTGGTTGGACCACGGCCCATCTTCTCGACCCGTCGGACCCAGACCCGGCAACCCGCGCAAGCAAATACCAGATTCGCAGCCTCGAAGAATTACGCACTATATTCCCACAATTCTTCAAATCGACCGCACAAGTCGAGGCGCAACCCGTTTCAAATGGATCAGAAACCGCTGCTGACACAGAAGTTGCTCCTTCCGCGGCTGCCGCTTCAAACGGAACTGCTGCATGATTCGCAACCATTAACGCCTGACGCATGCACTCAATTTATTATGACTCATTCCGAAATCCTGCACATCGTTCTTTCCTCGAACAAGACCTCTAATACCCTCTTCTTCTCATTCTCATCTTATCTTCGCCATTGTCATCGTCTTCATTTTCGTCAATCCATTCAAATATTTTCGAAACATTTTCACAATTCAACCTAGATATCCTTTTTCATCTTCATTATCTTTGAATCTCTGTTTTTAATATGCCAAGTTTCTTTTTCCCCTTTACCGCTCTTCAACACAGGCATCCAATAGAGAATACGCCTCCGGCGACTATAAAATCATACGGCAACCAGCAAACAGAATATTCCTAACAAACACGGCATTGGACATTATTGTATATATCATTGGACGGGGAAATGTTCCATCTCTCCGCCGCTAAAGAAACCACCATATAACCTCATTTTTGGAGATACTTCACCGCGCAATATATTTCTTCGCACAGTTTTAAATGGTCATTTTTCCCTTCATGTACTTTTTGGAGCTCGACATGTTCTTCAATACGTATACTCTACATATGATATGCATCAAAGGGTCAAATGTTAATGGTCACTATCAAATTCAATGGTCCTACAAAATGCATCACATATAGAATACAGCACCTGCGTACGAGTCAATAAAATCGATCGATAGAGTGCCTTCCAAGTAAAATTTATTATGTTCAAAAGTTAATTGAATAATGATATGAAATATTAGAAAAGCCAAACCAAAAGATAAAAATAAAAAAAAAAAAAAAAGACCACGTTTCATACAAAGGACTGTCTTATCTCTAATCCAAGGTCCGCTCTTCCGTCATTCAATTGGACATGTCTTACTGCGGTAATAATACCTCTGTACAGACAATCTGGGGAGCAAAATCTAGTCTTGGGTAACCAAACAATTCAGGCGTCTGCCCAATCTTTTCTTTTGCTCCCTCGTGCTTGCTCCTATTTACTCTTTTGGTGGCACAGGCTCGACATTCCAGATAAGATCAGCATACTCCTGAATGCAGCGATCACTGGTGAAGAAGCCCATGCGGGCAACGCTTTGAATGGACTTGGTCAACCACTCGTCCTGGTTCTTGTACGCTTCGTCCACGAGGTCATGCGTTTGAATATACGAATGGAAGTCGTCGCTCACGAGATAATAATCGCCGTGGTCAACAATTGCATTAACGAGTCCGGAGAAGGCATTGGCATCGCCAAATGTGCCAGACTTGATAGCTTCAAACACTTTGAGTAGGTCCGGATCGAGTTCGTATTTGCCGTACAAATGGTGGTGGCGGAGCTCTTCCACATCTTCTGCGAGGTTACCAAAGAGGAAAATATTGGATTCGCCAATCTCGCGGGTAATTTCAATCTTGAAAAGACGTTAATACCTGAGCAGATAATGTGATGATTACACGAAAGAAGTGGGTTGGGTTTGGGAATAAATGTGCCAAACTTACGTTTGCTCCGTCGCAAGTTCCAATGATCAAGCCACCATTGAGGACAAACTTCATGTTACTCGTACCACTGGCCTCGGTACCGGCGGTGGAAATGTGCTCGCTGAGATCGGAAGCGGGGCAGATAATCTCAGCCTTGCTGACGTTATAGTCTTCCAGGAAGATGACCTTGAGAAGGTCCCCTACGTCCTTGTCATTATTGACAACCGCACCAACATTGTTGATGAGGTGAATGACGGTCTTGGCCATCCAATATCCCGGCGCAGCTTTTCCACCAAAAATGGACACGCGAGGAGCAAGCTTCTTGCGTTCTTCAGCAGTCATAGACTTTATGGCCAAGTAGCGATGGATGACGCCAAAAATATTCAGTTGCTGGCGCTTGTATTCATGGATACGTTTCACCTGAATGTCGAAAAGAGCAGCGGGATTGACGCTGACACCCGTAGTTTCCTTGATGACTCGTGCAAGGCGGACCTTGTTGGCGTATTTGATCTCCTGCCATTCCTTCTTGAAGGCCTTATCGTCAACATATCTCTCAATTTCGCCCAAAAGAGTCAAATCCTTGAGGAAATCGTAACCGCCAAGTTTAGATGCGATCAACTCACAGAGGCGGGGGTTAGCCTGGTGTAGCCATCGACGAGGTGTAATGCCGTTGGTTACGTTTGTGAACTTGTCGGGTCCATATATCTTCACGAAGTCTTTGAAGATGGTGGTCTTGATCAGGTCCGAATGAAGTTCGGCGACGCCATTGACCTTGTGAGAACCAATGATAGCCAGGAAAGCCATACGAACCATCTTTGGCTGAGACTCTTCGATAATGGAGACGCGAGAAAGCATCTCACGCTCCTTGGGGAAACGCCGCTCTACGGACTGAAGGAAGTAGAGATTGATGTCATAAATAATCTGAAGGTGGCGGGGCAAAAGATTCTGGAATAGGGGTACCGGCCATTTTTCGAGAGCTTCAGGGAGAACGGTGTGGTTTGTATATCCGAAGGTCTTGACAACGACTAGAAAGAGTTAGCATTAATGCAGGGAGTTTTCACATTAAAGGGATACAAACTTTGCCATGCCTCGTCCCACTCCAGGCCTTCCTGATCAATCAGAATACGCTGAAGCTCGACGACCGCCAAGGTCGGGTGAGTATCGTTCAGCTGAATCGCGACTTGGTCCGGGAACGCTGCCCAAGCGCGCTTCGTTTTCTTGAACCGGCGGACAATGTCGAAGAGGGACGCAGCGACCCAAAAGTACTGCTGCTTCAGACGTAGTTCCTTGCCACGTTCCAGACTGTTGTTGTTTCGTCAGTGGTGAGAATCACACAGGAACGTGGACGAACTCACTTGTCATTAGGGTACAAAACGGCTGAGATGGTCTCGGCGCGCTGTTGATCGGCAACGGAGCTCTCGTATTCTCCCCGGTTGAACTTTTGAAAGTCAAACTCACCACTGGCGGCCTTACTAGACCATAGCCGGAGATTGTTGGTGGTTTTTGTCTTGAAGCCGGGAACTAGTCTAGGGTTTAGTAACTGAGTCTTGTGTCTATCATCACTGCAAGGCACTGACTTGGGACATCATAAGCCACTGCTTCAACAATTTCGCCTCCTTCCCATACGGCAACATTCTTGCCAGTTTCATCCCTGTGGAGAAGTCAGGCATTTAAATTCTTCGTCTTTCTGCCTGCCCGGCCATTCGGCTTTACTTACTGGTATTTTCTCACATGGCCGTAAAATTGAATTTCAACGGTAATGTCATGTCTCGGAAATTCCCAGGGGTTGAAATCGAGCCAGTAATCAGGTACTTCGACTTGGTAACCATCTACAATTTCCTGCTTGAAGATACCATATTTGTATCGCAGACCATAGCCCCAGGCGGGGAAGTCCATGGAAGCCAGGCTGTCCAGGAAGCATGCTGCAAGTCGCCCGAGGCCGCCGTTTCCAAGAGCAGCGTCTCGCTCCTGCTTGATAATGTCCTCAATCCGAAATCCAAGTTCACTCAATCCGTCTATCAAACAATCAGCAGCTGGCTTAGTCGTGTGGAAAAGCTATCGTAAGAGGTACCTTTGGCAGCATTCTTGAATCCAACATTAAGCATAGCATTATCAAGGGCTCGACCCATCAGAAATTCTAGTGAAAGATCTATGTTCGATATTGGTTAGTAATGTAATTATCCATATTCTGTAAATTATGGGGTCTACTCACAATAAACACGCTTCTGATCAGCAAATGTATGACGCTGTTGAGTTTTATTCCATTCTATCACAAGGCGGTCTCGAAAAGCCAGGGCTGTCCCGGAATATGCGGCACTAGATGGCAATGAACATGCTATTTCCACGGGGGTATCTGAGCCGGCGCTTACAGTTCATCGCAGTTAAAGAGCGAACGAGCAAGTGTCGTTTCAATGTGACGCACGGCCTCGGCCTTGATATGAAATTTTAGCCCATCATTTCTCCAATTGGATAAATCGATCATTCTTACTTGAAATTCCTCCTTGGTCGAGAATTCCTGGGCGGTCTTCCATGGGTTGTCAGTAACAGTTGCTCGAAATTTGGAATGAGACGGAAACCCACAAATTTCTTCCAGCTGCATATTCAGCAATGTTAGCCAAAAATCGGCCCTTGAACAACGTCAGGCTTCATTCAGTATCATCGGTACATACGCTTCTCGTTGGGGCTCAGGAATGGCAGCCTCTACGCTCTTGATCTCACTCGGTCCAAAGCCGGTGAAGGTACGCTTGTGCTTCGGTCTGCTAAACGCCGGACCCACGGGACCCTGAAAATCAGACAGTGGGGCACTAGTAGAAGGTCTACGTTCTCTCGTGGCCGACATTTTTGCGAGGTGCTTAGCAGCGGCCCAATGTATCGTTAGAAGCCTGTATTGATGTTGTTTACAATGAAACGGCTAAAAGATATGAGTTTCCACCCGGGTATATGAGAGCAAGAGAACGATTGCCAACCTTGACCGCGGACGTTCAAATGTTGTGGATCGTGACGTCGTTCCACGTGGGTTGGTACAACGCGAGGCACAAGGGCGGGGTAGGTCAGTTCGTTACCCCGGACCGTGAAGACGTGGCTGCAGAAGCAAGAAAAAGAAAGCACAGATCGAATACGGCCGGGCAAACGCACGATGACGGGAGTTGGAACACAAGAATAGAGACAAAGGCGATAACCAATATCTAAAATATGCAAATAAAGTGCTGTACACCGAGCAAACGATGGAAAATGGGATGAGGAGAAGAGATGGTCAGAGGAAGTGGGAGTGGAGAAGGATAAAAGTAAGTAGGGTAGCTTGGCAGTGGGAAGCAGCGACGAGGAGGGTCAACACATTTCCTCGTACGATTGATAACTGCATTCGTAGGCTACCGGGGCATCGAGCACTAGAAACCCAGTCAGGGCCCGGACGGGGGTTCCCGAACAATCAATCAAATCCAGTAGGTATTTTAGTCAACTTTCCCCCCAAGACCATCTCAGAGCCATCATTTCACATGGTTTGGGTATAGCTCTTGGCTAAGCTGGACCCTGCAATGAGGGCGAGAAATCACGACAGTAAAGCATCCTGGCGGGCTTGGTGTGGATCGAGATCCACGCCGCGCGAATCGCCCTAGAGCTACGCAGTAATCAAGAGAATGCAGTAACACATTGTCATTGAGACAAGAAGCAGTGGGATGAGTGTCCATCAATGACTGTGAAGGTCAATTGGCTCCAATTGAGAGACTGCGAAAAATGAAGAGGGATAACGAGTACCCTGGAGGCATTCATTGGGGGTCCCATAACCACGTACCGTAACGGCATCACTGAGGGTAGAAGAACATGCGGAGAGACGGGGAAAGAGTGGATTCGCTCCGTCCTCACTAATGTTTAAGGTGCTTCTTAAGTGTCTTTTAGCGTTGAGTGGGGTTGCAGGCGACTCCAACGCTTCGGTGCAATTCCCGTCCCAAGTAGCGCTACCATCGATTCAAGTCGCGCTACTTATGGGGACTTTTGCACACTCGGGCCAACCTTTACAGGTCATGTGCCGATTCTCCTCTTAACCCCTCTTTCTCCATACCGAGGTAGCTTGTTGCTACAGTGCATGGTCGAATCTGTAGCAGAGAACAAGACTGCTTACTGAGAAGGATGACTTGGCATGGTCTTATCGTTCAATTGCACTCATACACTATCTACAGACTACGTGATCGACTCATCTGATGCAGATGCCAGTAAACGGTTGTGTGCAATCAAAGGAGTAGAATTATCGTATACCTTAGCTAAACAAGAGTCAATTGGCAAGTCGATCGGCTAAACTGATACGTACTTACACATAATTTACGGTACTCACTACGCTTTATCGTATTATCGGCCGGCCCAACGACCAACCCCTGCTCTCGGTCTTCAGAACCACCGGCCAGTCCGACGTCGTCATTTGCAGGGGCAAGCCGGAAAGGACGGACCTGGCTACAGAACCACATGTCCATATCACCCTCAACCGGGAATTTGGCATATCTCTCACAGTTCCGTCGTGCGTGCAATTAGAGCAAACTTTGCAGCGTGGTCATCCTGTTATACATTCATACATTCATTTAATTCATTTCATTTCCATCAACCAACTCAACCAATCAATCACCAATCGAAACCAATTCAACAAGGTTGCCGTCGACATTCGTCATTGGGCCGGAAGACAGGACTCCATCACATGGGACAATAGGATTAACCAGTCCACCCAAAAGAAAAGTAAGACACTTGGTAAAAGCCGTAGAAGACCTAGAATTCCCCAAGATTTCCCCTTTTGCGCATGGCCATTCTGGAAAAATGGCAATGCAAAGGGGAAACCCCCATCCATAGAAATCGGTTCCTCGAGCCTTCATCTGGTGCATCTTGTTCTGATTTCCCAATCTACCCTAACCGAACCATGTCTGTGCCGTCTTCGTCCTGCACGTGGAGAAAGAGACCTGCTCTTTGCGAACTTGTAAAATCTTCATCAAACGCATGCGTACGATTGGCATCTGCCCATCCAAATGATGGCGATGAGAGACGAAAAATAAAAGAAAGGTAGCACCAAAATGGAGAAAAGAGCGAAAACAACAAACACGGAATGGCCCACAAGGAGAGCGGGCCTTTTTGGAGCGGATGTAAGAGAACCCGACGTAAGTAAAATAAAAAAGAGGTAAAGCATCTGCGTCCCTCAACGACATAAAACAGTGAGCCCCAACTCCAATGCTCAATGACAAGATGCGGAGCATATTGGCCGCAGCTAGGAGAGATTATGGCCAAGTGCTCGTCTGGAAAAGATGAATATCAAATGATGAAAAAGACAAATCGTCTGTCGACATGACTAAAGTAAGTAAGAGATGCAGCTGTACACTTGAAAGGTAGATGGCTGGTTAAGTTATCGCGATCACTGAGACGCTGCCATATTTTACAGGATGCCCGAGTCTTTGAGCGCGTTGTGTAGAATGGTCTCCTTGACGGCAGCAAATACAAGTCGGATATTCGAGGTATCAGTCGCTTGAGTAAGGCTAAAATATTAACAATTTAGCAGGTGGTATATATGACGAGAGTAACAAAGTTCTGATACGTACTGTGGATATAGATTCAGATGGGCTCGGTTAACTTGGTTGAACCGCCACAAAAGATATTTTGCGGCACGATTTACATCGTTTCCGCCAGAATAGTCCGGAAAGTAGTTTCCCAGAGGAGACCGTCCTAGTTTCTGCTTGAAAAGGTCGACCTTGTTCAAAAAGAGGATGATGCTCGTTCGCATGAACCATCTTGAATTGACTACGGAATCAAAGAGAACCAAACTTTCAATCATTCGATTCTGAGTTGCAGAGTTAACACGTATCCTGTGCGGTGAGAAGAATTTTTGCTCACCTGATTGCTTTCCTCGAGGAGAACCTGGTCATATTCACTTAGCGCCACGCAGAAGATGATGGATGTCACATTTTCAAAACAATGAATCCACTTTTTCCTTTCACTGCGCTGACCACCAACATCGAACATGCTATGCAGCATTATTAGTGACTTCATTTTAAGGCAAGCTTAACTGCTCCACGTACTGTATGCTGAGTTGACCCATAGTAAACCGGGTCTCATAAATACCGGTAGTCTTTGTCCGAGCCCGTAGGACATCAGACTCGATAGGTATGTAATCAGGCGCAGCTATGCGCTGAACTTCTTCAAAAAAGCTTTAATGTATCTTAGCGATGTTTTTTCGGCAACTGATTATACGGGAAGATAACTCACTATGGTGCTGAATCCATGAGGTAAAATTCACTTTGATGTTCCATCACTTTTGCTATACAGGGGTCTTTCCAGAGCGAAGTCACTGCATCTCCAACTTTGGACTCCAGGCAGGTGTGTGGGTCTGGATCAACCTGGTAATCCAGAAGATAATCGCAGTATTCTCTGTTCTGAGGATTCTCGGGATCTATCTCGAACTGACGCATTGCTCCGACAAGGGCTTTAGCGCAGTCCAATAGATTCTTATAGACAGTCAATCGATACAGAGCAAGCTCATCCACAGTGTAGCCGTTTTGGTGAATGATTTTCATTTGCTTCACGATTGTTGACTTTCCACTTTCGCCGGATCCTAAAGCGCCCAATTATTATCTCTCCTCGAAAATTCATGCAGCAAAAATCTCCATACCTAGCAAAAGTATCTTGCATTCTCGTCGAAGCTTCCGAGAATCCTCTTCGAGTTTCCGATCAATCATTTGACTCCTCTTTCTCTGCTCCCCATCTTCGGAGTCGTTACTCATGCAGATTCCCATTTTGTCTATAGATGATGCAACCCTCTGGCCACAGGAAACAATGAGATGAGAATGAAAATATAAAAATGGCGCAGCTTTCGAGAGTCTGATTCGAAATTCGTTGCTGGTGTGATGGAATTCGAGGCTAGGCTTCGGGAATGTCTAACCTTCAGCCTCGTGTCACAGAATTTCGTGAAGAATCGGCCAGTTGTATCTCGTGGAGCACTGGGCGGGTGTTGAATTTAGCCCCGGTCGAGGGCCCCAGATCCAGCTCACCCGCCGAATTAAGCAAACTGCACGCAGGCACCACCGAAAAGGCTTGAGATCCCCCGATAGATTACCACCCAGTACTTTCAGTACTGGTGGGAGAGATAGGGAACAGGGGACGGATATTGAGAAATTCGGCGGTCCAACGTTGTCGTGGCTTGCGGATCCCTCGGGAGCAAGTGAAGCACCGTCAAGGAAGGCCCTGAGCTAGTACCAGGTTCTACACACCCAGTTACGCAGGAATCATTTGCTGAAGCTCCGTAGATTTATGAGTGAACAGGATGCGAAAAGCGACAGGGCAAGGCGTCGACTAATGGTAGGTAGAGCGACCTTAATCCCGTCTACACGGTCCGTGACGGGTTCGCCAATGAGCGATACCAGAAGCGAAAGTAGACAAGCCAATAATTGACGCTGTCAATGGGCTCAGCTGACGAAAAAAAAGCTGAAATGAAGCCTTGCTGTGGGCGAAGGAGGTAACTTGGCAGGTGCGACTGTGCTACACCTTTACGAGATCTGCAAAAACGGACGCTTGAACGTCCGTGTCGAAAGGCGTGAGTGTTTTTGAGGCGATATTGAGTTTGTTGGCGGTTTGATTCTCTAAATTCCAAGGTGAGCAGAGATGCAAAGGGCGGGGTGAAGGTAGCTGCCAGACGCTGGCGGTGGTGATGATGTCGAGGAACCGGCCAGCGATGATGCTCCTAACCTGTCTCTCTACTTACTCTCTTGATTACGGTACGCTACGGGAGCATAGGCCGAGTTACCTTAGCTAAGGTCCAGCAAGCGACTTTCGTTTTGGCGGGATTACGCTTTGCGAGGGGCCGGGTAATGCCTCACAGCTCGCCAAAATGCTTGGGGGCTTAGTCTACCTGCATTGGTCCGCGGGGCGGAGATCAAGAGATCAGGTGGGATGATGATTATTATTGTTATTATTGCTGATGTTATTATGATTATAAAGTCGCCTTTAATACAACATTATTCACGAACTAGACTGTCTTGGATCGACCGAAAACATTGCAATTGCTTGAACCAGACCTGAAACTAATTCACAAAGAGACTGCGCATTATTTTGCTGTGTCCATGTTGAGCCATCGGTTTTCTCCGTCTCTGCATGGAACTGCATAATTTTATTGCAGGTGAACATAACTGAGCTTACTTCCTAACCGGGTCAGATTTGTGCACTCACGCTAAGCCGTTCGTATGCGAATGACCGAGACAATTTCAAATAATGAGTTTCTATGCAATGGCCATTAGCATCAGGATGGAGATGACAAACAGGCGGAGACCTAGCACGAGCTGTGATCGTGGTTCTCTATTCGCACTATAAGCATTGAATTTAATTCTCATTAACTAAGCAGCTATATGAACCTCCGTGTTCTGCTTGGATTCCGCCTTTCCGAGTCATCGATCATTAGTCGTGGCCTTTCTAGCGGGGCGCAAGAGTGAGCGGATGCAGTCTGCTTCCTAAATTGCCTCATCTCCAAAATCGATTGCTGCTTAATGAGCGCATGATGTCAATGCTTTGAATTTTACGAGAAGAAACGATTTTGGGAAGCATTGATTTTTGTAAATTTTTTTTTTTTTTTTTTTTTTTTTTTTCCCTTCTTCGATTATATTAATGAGAGAAGATTTACAGAGAAAAGACAAGAAGCAAAGCCAGAGTAGTGCCGATAATAAAACTTAAGGTACCTTCACTATAGACCCTCGTTACGAAGAAGACGCAGCGATACAATAGCCATGTATTTCAGCAATCTTGGAAGGAGGGAAAGCAAAGCAGTTTATACAACGACATCCGATGATCTGCGAAATCCCATAATGGCGTACAATATCGATCACTTGATCTCAACATTTTCTCACGTGCTAATATCGTTTCTGAAATTAGGAGGAAGGGGAATATTTCTGGCGAAGAATATCATATATTTGTATTTTGCAGTATTGTGAGAAGCTGGTCGACATATTGCATCCAGAGCTAATTGCTCACCATACGATTTTGTCATAATTTTATTCCCACAAGTTTCTCTGGGGCCATGTTGTCTTGGAATACGGGATGATACACGCTCCACAGCCGACATGGTACTGCTATTATTCTGTACTCCAGGCTCCAGAATGGCTGGGAGCCTGGAAGTAAGGTACAAGGGTAGACAGGTTAGAGCAATTAACAGTCAGCCTTACCGTCTCAATCTCAATGCATCGTTGAATTGAACATTCTTGCACCGCCAGGTCGATCTGAAATTGCCGTGCCAATCTCTATATTTTCGGAAACCATGGTGAAACAAGCTCAATGATTTGGTTTCTTTGAAGTGATAATTCTTCAGCCGCGATCCACAATTAGCATGCCACTTGGTTCTTCGAAGGAGGCTTGCGATCACGTGCAAGCAAAACTACTAAAATCCTTAAATCCCACAAGGACTGCGTGGCTATTAGCTCAAGGAGGTTTTTCTGGGGATGTCCTGTTTAGATCAACGTTCGATCGACGATGCGGGTAATCTAAAAGGAGATCTGGCAATTGATAAACTCCATACGATCAGTCTAGGGTAGAACGGGCTGCTTGGCTGAAAGTTGTGAGATTGTCACCAGGGTCAAATTCTTAGCGCTAACCTTGAACGAATACTTGATGTCCTTGATTTTCCAAATACCTCACTTATTTCTGTGCATTGCTTAGTATATCGCTAAATGCACTTCAGTTTTCAAAAGTGAACTAGATCCTGTAAACACGATAATAAAAAAACAGTTTGAGAATTGGAAAAGGGTTGATCGACTAAATGAAGGATAAAAACGGTATGGTAAGTCTTCTTTCAATTTTCTGATGCTAAAATTGTATATGATCATTCCCAGTCATTATTGTCGTCCTTTATTTACTGATTTCTGGAATATGCAACGGACAAAGGGAGATGCGCACGTGTTGTGGCTCTCATCACGTTTGGCACCTTGTCCCGAGTCCGGTTGTTCGTCCGAGCCAATCAAAAGGCCGGACCATAGCCGCGGATTTCCTTTGTTTTTAAGATTGAATACCTATCTAGGTAGGTAGATAATTTATCACTTTCATTCTACATCTCTGTTCGTTTTCCTTGTCGATACGATGGCATAGATCGCTCTTTCCCTTTCACAAACCACTCGACTGGACATTGGAAGGAAATCTTCCAGATCTTGTTTTGCTTGGTTGATACAAAGTGGGGCTAGAGGGGAAGCTATGATGACGATGTTGCTGCGGTCGCGATGGTTACGTCACAGATACCATGCTGGCGTTCTCGTCTGGCCAGTGGCTGGTGGAGCAGGTACCCGGGTACCCCATAGAGGCACCTGCCAAGGTTTTGCATCGCTGCCCGGCCCTGTCACACGGTCTAGACTGAGCCACCCGATGCTGGCGTTACGACCTGATGCTCAAGAGAAAGGGGGAGAAGTGGAGAGAAAGGAGATGAAAAGTGAAAAGGTGGCTCAAACAGGTAGGGAGCGAAAGACATGCAAGCTGCGTCTTGGTCAGAATACTCCGTACGCTGAAGTGCCCTGTGGTCGCGGGGCTCTCCGTGCAGTAGAGCCCTGTGGGCCGAGGCTGGTGACGTGCAACTTTTTCTTTTCTCCATGGGTGGGATGCCGCGAGATCTAGCCAACTTGATGTCCACCATTATGATATTGCCATTTTGACAAAAATTTTCCCATTTCGCCCCAATTTGCCCATCTATAGCTCTCCCGACCCCAACCAATCCCTTTACCCAGATTTGCTGCGGTGCTGACTTACCCGCAGTTATACCCCCGTAGCTTCCAGTTAAGTTTCCAGCCTGGTCAATCCCCCGGACTTCCACTGTAGTGAGCCCCGGACGAGGCGCTGATCGGCGTGTGAACGTGTGGTTTTTAAACTTTGTACGACATATCCTGTGTACAAACCTAATGTTCGACCGAACTGTGAAATCCGTCTTGGATCTATCCAATGAAGCTCGCCTGGTGTTCGCCTTCACACACACAGAGAGAGAAACGACTGAAATAAATGTGGCCCGGACCAAGTTGACTGACTATACGAGTAGGCAGAGTACCCACGTACTAACATAGAGATCGGGGACCCGGAGTCTCTCCATCTTGCTTTGTCTTTCCCGCCTAGAAGAGCAAATCGTCGATCTCGCAGTCGGGAGTTCCATCGTTACACCTCCTTGTTTCCCCTGTTACAGTAGTTATTACCCAAGATTCCCAGTTAGACAGTAGTTATTATTACCCTAGGGCATCAATCCAGTTACAGTAGATTTTCCAATTCCCCTCCTTCCTTCGTCAAAGGCAAGGAAATTGATCAGCTTCCCCCCCACCAGACCCTGCTCAATTACTTCTTCCCATTTACTATCCTTATCACCATCATCGTGGTCGCTGTCGTCAATTCCACTCGTCTCACCTTCATACTCATTATCTGCCTCGGCGGGACTACTAAAGGCACCCAAGGCGCTAGAGTCAACCGCGGCCTCCAATTTGCCGTCGTCGTCCGCTCTCTTCTCCTTGTTGAATAGCAAGAACGCCGCTCTCTTTCGGCATCACCACACGTTCTTCTTTACTCAACTCTCCGCCTACTCGAGTCTTCGCGTCAATATTGCGATCTTCGTCTCCTACCATTCTTCCTGTGTCGTGAATCAGAGGTCCCTCTTCACGCAAATTCATCTCCGCTGTCTCGCACAGTGTGCCACTTCGTTATTGCACCAGCGTTGTGAAAAGCCCATCGCGACACTCACCTTCATTCCGCCGCCACATCATCTACCTTTATTCAACTTGTGTGGCCCAACGGTGCCTGCCTCCTTTCATTGATTTTTCTCCCCTTTTCGACAACGAATCTTCAAGATGGCCGAATTCGTGCGCGCTCAGATTTTTGGCACCACGTTCGAAATAACGAGCAGGTAGACAATTTTGTTCCCAGTGCCGCGATTGAGATGGGTGTATTGACAATACTCGACAGGTACACCGACCTCCAGCCGGTGGGCATGGGTGCATTTGGTTTGGTCTGGTAAGATTTTTCTGCCCCTCTCAGAAGCTCCGTGGATATCTTGTTGACCATGACTGTGACAATAGTTCTGCCAAAGACCAACTTACTAGCCAGCCCGTGGCAGTCAAGAAGATAATGAAGCCTTTCAGCACCCCTGTGCTGTCCAAGAGAACCTATCGAGAACTGAAGCTTCTGAAGCATTTGCGCCACGAAAATGTATGCACTTTGCCGCCTTTCATCTTGATTTCCTACACGTCCCGCTGACCTGCCTCAAAGATCATTAGTCTTAGCGACATTTTCATCTCCCCGCTGGAGGACATGTGAGTTTTATTATTGCTCAGAGGACTTTGACTGGTCGATTGACCCTGGGCAGCTATTTCGTAACGGAGCTTCTGGGAACGGACCTCCACCGACTTCTCACCTCCCGACCGCTAGAGAAGCAGTTTATTCAATACTTCCTCTACCAGATCCTGGTATGAATCCCCGCGCCGCCCAACCGCTTTCTGAAATCCGACTAACTTCCTATCAAGCGTGGTCTGAAATACGTGCATTCGGCTGGTGTCGTCCATCGTGATCTCAAGCCTAGCAACATTCTCATCAACGAAAACTGTGATCTCAAGATCTGCGACTTCGGTCTGGCCCGAATTCAGGACCCCCAAATGACGGGCTACGTTTCGACGAGATATTACCGTGCGCCGGAGATTATGCTCACGTGGCAAAAATACGATGTCGAAGTTGACATCTGGAGCGCGGGCTGCATCTTTGCTGAAATGCTTGAGGGCAAGCCTCTCTTCCCTGGCAAAGACCATGTCAACCAGTTCTCCATCATCACGGAACTCCTCGGAACTCCCCCAGATGACGTGATCAAGACGATCTGTAGTGAAAATGTACGTTTTGCGCTCCGCAGCTCAAATTTTCGTACTAGATGCTAATGATGTCTAGACGCTGCGGTTCGTTCAGTCCCTTCCCAAGCGCGAGCGCCAACCATTGGCGAACAAATTCAAGAATGCCGACCCGTCAGGTAAGCCACCATTCTCCGACACATGGGTATACGAAGACTAACTTTCGGCCAGCTGTCGATCTGTTGGAGCGGATGCTTGTCTTTGATCCCAAGAAGCGAATTAGCGCGGCGGATGGTTTGGCCCATGAATATCTGGCCCCCTACCACGACCCCACCGATGAACCCGTGGCAGAAGAAAAGTTTGACTGGTCATTCAACGACGCTGATTTGCCGGTGGACACATGGAAGATCATGATGTACGTGTGCGCGTGAAGGGGAAAAAACGCAAAACCCTTTTGCATGAGCAAGTTAACTAACTCTTCTTACTCGGACAGGTACTCCGAAATCTTAGACTACCACAACGTGGATGGTGTGGCGGAGGCTGCTGCGTAGAAGAGCCATTTTGCCGTTTCTTCTTTTTCATATTTTTAAACGTCACCGTTCTTATGATTCACCCCTTTCTTGTCCCGCTTCTGCTCCCCCAAACGCACGCAATTCCTCTATCCACGTCTGATTCATTCACCGCTTGGCACATATGGTGTGCCTCCACATACGACCCTCCGAAGGACACATGAGATGGGAGCGGCCAGATTCTGGTTCTTGATGAGCTATTCTATATGCGCGGGAGCGTCAATTGCTGAAATACTTGCCTTTCCAAGCCGTTGGGCAACTGGTCAGGAGGTTCTGGCCTTGGGTATGAGGGGATACGCTCTCACCTCTTGGAATGCGTGGCGTTGTTGCGGTGTCTTTTTCGATCGCAAATTAGTATATGAAGCAGCGTAATCAGATTTGAAATGTTGAGTATATGACTAGAAACAATGATATACAAAATAATTCCTCGAATGCGATGGAGCATAAAAAGGGCTTCTGGGTATTGGTGATATTTGTATTTTGGATTTGCCTTGTACAGAAGAGCGACCCATCTGTGATGATAGTCACGCCGATCTTAGCTGAAATTGGAGGTAACCGGTTCTGTTTGGGTTCTTGTCCAGTGACGTTCTAGGCATAGAGCTTTACCGAAGGAGACCCACGATTTCTTAAGCTTCTTGGGTCAGAGGGGGTTTTCCCAGGGAGCTCTGACAGGATCTCCGATCGTAAAAGGGTATTTTATGTGCGTTATCAGTGTCATTGCGAACGTGATCAAGTCCTTTTCTGTGCAAACATCTCTGCCCCTACCCCCTGCAGTATGTGTTGCATCCTCTGATGCGGCCGAGTAATATAATACGAACGGAGGATGGCCGGCCACGGCAGCGGCTTCGACCCGGTCGTAACGATCGTTGGATTTCATCACGCACGGTTCGAGGAGCTCCTAGGGTCCTTCCGAGGCATGCCTCCAGCTAACTGAAAATTCTACAGAGGACCTGAGATTGAAAACTGGTGGGGGGTCGCGGACGGTAGAGATCTAGCCTCTGAAAATGAGTGGAGCTTGTTGCCATTCATGGCCCTCTCGGACGGTGCCCATGCGTGAGCTCTATGACCTCCTTTTTCTGCGCCAAAGGGTATTCGATTAATGCTTTGTATAAATACAGAACGTCTGAAGGCTTCTCCTACTTTACACTCCGCCATGAGGCGCAGGGCGATCGGCCTGCCACGTCGCTGTTCGGCATTTCGTGTACTCGACAAATGGACTCGAACGAACTGATAAACCGACCGGCCGAGGTCACCAGATCGACAGTACAGAAAGCTGTAGTAGTGATTGCAGATAGTCCGCAGTATTTTGGTCATCTTCGGGAGAAGCTTTCTGTGGTTACCAAGGCATGGTTCGCGCAGCGGTACGACTTGGCAGCCTCGTGTCACTTCGATTTAAACATGCTGAGACTTTTGATATCAGAGACTTTTCAGATGTGGATATCATCAAGGTTCGAAATCGCGCTTCGGCGGGCAAAGATATCTAAACTAAGAGAAGTTTAGGAATTCCAAGCCAGCCTTAAGCAGACCCTTCACGATAACGATGCGGACAAGGATCAATATCTGGGTAAACATTATCCGTATAGAGTGTGAATGACTACAGACTACGAGTGCTAACATTTGGATTATTTAAAGGTCTTTCATTACGAGAGATGATTCACGAGTTCAAATACCAAACGCTGGTGCTTTTCAAATGTTGTTTATTGCAGCCAAAGGTAGGAGGCATTTGTGATTACCATTTCGTCCTGGCTATTGACTCTATTAGATGCTCTTCTTTGGCACTCGCTGCGAACGCCTATGCATGATGCAATTTTCTCTCATTTCCCTCATCCCAGGTCTAATTCGAAACCTTCAAGATTGCGCCGATCCTGATTTGAACAACCTTGAGAAGTCTTCAGTCAAGCCCACATCGCTGAGAACCAGTGATAGAAATTCCTGTAGGATGTTGTACTGCTGCTCATGAGGCTCCGTCGCTGACACAACATCAGTATTGTCCTATATGGGGCTTCCGTTACAGCTTTTTGGCAAGGTCGGTAAAATGATGGATGAGCTTCGGCAGGCGAATGAACTGAAACCGTAAATAGGGGAGCCTTTTCGGCCCATATACGCCGCTGCAGCAGCTTGATTTGCTCGCTGATCACGGAACGAAATCGTACATTGTTGGGTCTACCAATACCCTGCTTCTCCAGCAACGGGACAGATATAGCGACATCCTCGTAAACGTAAGCTTTGGGTTATTGGCTAGTCGGGAAAATTTCTAATTTGGCTCTAGTTGGATGAAGATACGATTGATATTTCCTCCCCTTCATTACGGGGGGTCTTGTCATTAACTGTGGCTGATCGAAGATGGATTGACTTCCTGACGCAAGCAGTCAACGATACTTGGGATCCCGGTAAGGGCCTTGGACTGCTCTTCGGCGAATATTGCTAATATGATATATAGCGAATCCGGAACGACCCAAGACTATGGGATACGCTGGCAGCGAAGACTTCATCAGGCTTCAATTTGAGGAGTACATATTAGCCTTGATTGCATCAGTCAAATACCGAATGCATGCTGAAAAGCACAAGAATGAGCCGAGTCAGCTCTTACCAGATATAGGTAGGCCCATATCTGAATAGATCTGTATTTATAGATGAAGTATTGACGAGTAATTCAGAAGGGGACCCTGGCGCCGACTTTGGAACCGAGTGGATCGAAGCTTGGATGAAGACTGACAATTTTAGGATTTTCCAAGAGTTTACAGGCAAGCTCATTCGTTTCCTCAAGTGTAACTTCTTTGCATCATCCTAACACAAACATATAGATTCACATTTATTCGATATTGTCGAGCCTCGACACCCATGTGCGGGCGGCCTTACGATAGAAGACGTGCAGCGTCGATTAGCACAGTATGTAGAAAGACCGAACTCACCAGAGAGGAGGAGTCTGATGCTGATCTGATCACTTTACAGTCAAGTCGCAGAACTCCACTTGGATGAACGCCTCAACACTGGCCGTGAAGCTCTAGGGAAGCATCTGGCCAGTGGCCAGAAGAAAGTGTCTTCCGCATTCAATACTCTTTGGGCAGACATTGAGGTTATGCGCGAAGCTCAACGGAAACGGCAAGAAGAGCATCGTGCCGCAGCAGCCGCAGCCGCAGCTTCTAGCGCTTCGCAACCGTCTTCCTCAACTCATGAGGGTGGCTGGGCCGGGTCAAAATGTGAGTCTCCCATTACTGTCTCCAGCTTAATCATGATACCCATTCCAAACCTGCTGCATTGATCGTTCTATCTGGCAGTCATACAAAACCACTGAAAAAATACGGGCGGAAAGCTAAAAATCATTACAGTTTCTCGCGCTCCTGATTTCTCGGCCGCCCAGTCCTCTGTAGCAGCAGCCTCGTCCCGAGCAGGAGCATATCTTTCTTCTTGGACGCAGTGGGCCAGCGAGAAGCGCCGAACAGGCTGGAACAAACCCAATGTCCCCGCCATACAAACCTCGCAACTGCCGACAACGCCATCGACCCAGCCCGCCCAGCTGTCCTCCTCATCTGTGCCCTCGTCTCCGGTTGGACAGCTGCACTCTCAGACACTCTCTAAAGAGGAGAAAGGCGAAAGCAGCCCGCAATCCCCTCAGCACCGCCATGATCATCAGCAGCATCGCTTTTCCTTGTCACCTACAAAGCGCAGATCAATGAATGTGTTTACTTCTTCATCAGCAACGGAACCGGTGTCAAGTCCGCAGGACAATGAAAAGACCGCTGCACCGGGACATGAGACAGACAATGGGGGTGCAAAGGAATGAGATTACTAAAGAGCCTGGAACGAGCATTGATACAGACCCCTACGAAGAGAGAAAAGGGAGGGGCAGGGGGGAAGGAGAGGAAAGCAGTTTTATATATCAGTCTCGGAAGTGTCGAATACACGCGCCAACGGAAACCCCAACACACTCACATTACAGAGTATACGTATATGTATAGCATTGGAATGACATCGAATGTTGTCAGCCGAGCAAATTGACAGAATAGTTGCAAGTTTTTACTTCCACGACGATAATAAGCTGTGCAGTAGATTCATACCAAATTGTAGTATGCCTTGCAGGGTACAGTGCAGTACCAACAGAGCATTGTGCAGCGCAGTATACTAGAGAGCAAGCTAGGGAGAAGACAGGGTAGGACAATGCAAGATAAGACACATACAAGCCAGCGGGGTAAAGATAGAATAGCCACAACCTTACATGGTTTGCTCAAGGGTATATTTGCCCTCTGGTCCGTCCAAATGGGCATCAAGCACGGCAGAGACGCCTTGATTCTGGACTGCCTCTACAGCAAGGGGGAGTAATTTATCTAGATCCTCGACTGTCGAGGCACGGGCGGCAAAGAGGTTCCCGCCTGCAGCCGCCTTGGCGATGCCTGCGTAGTCGGGAGTAGGCACGAGAGAGATGTTAAGTTCTTCATTGGATGCGCGGGAGCCGAGGCCGTCAGGGTGAACAAGCAGGAGAGAGCGGCGAGGTGCGTTCCAGCCTAAATTTTTTTGTCAGTTTGTCAGTATCCGTTATATTGTACTATTTGACACAGAAGGAAATGCATTTCTGCCGAATGTATAGACATACCCTTATTGTTCAAGACAATCGTCAGAATTGGAATGCCATAGCGCTGACAGATCCAATACACACTGCCTGGTACGCTGAACAAAAAAGTGCCATCACCCACAATCTGGCAGACAAATTTGTTGAGGCCAATAGCCTGGGTGGCGAGCTTGACTCCCAGCGCTGCACCGCCAGACCATCCTAGTCCGCCGCCGCCGCAATTGATCCATTGCCCGGGAAGCGTGGCCTGGAGCTGGTCGTGCACTAGGACGGACTGGGTGACGGCCTCGATGCAAAAGATGGTGTCCTTGGGTAGGGCACGCCGCAGGGTTGCTACGAGGTAAGGAGTCGAAAAGTGGCCATTGGCAGCGGGCTGGGCCTGATCAGTGATACTTTGAAGCCGTAGACGGTGCGAGTCCAAGAGGTTCTCCCAACGTTGGTGATAGAATGGTAGTCGTAGCTTGGCGAGAAGATCTGGACGCGCTTCGATTAGGGCATTGATCTGGCTGAGCGCCGTACAGCTGTCGGTGCGGTACCGCTGGTGCGCAGCGATGTAGAAAACCGGCATTTGCTGTTTGAGCGGATCAACATCTAGATGAATAATTTTTGCGTCGGCCCGAGGCTGGCATTGCGTGTTGATCCAGGGCACGTCGCAGTCAATCACGAGTATAACATCTGCTGTCTTGATGCTCTCGTCCACGCCGAATCGCAGCCCAAGCCATCCTGGGTGATCAGCGGGGAAACTCATGTCTGATCCGGCCGTATCGAGGACACGTAGACCTCGAAGTGTATCTGCGAGCTTGACCAACTGGTTGACTGCAGCATGAGTGCGACCCAGATAACCGGTTATGACGAGTGGTTCTCTGGCATTGACGAGCAATTCTGCAATGCTCGCCACGGCGTCCGGGAAGAGTCCACATGGTTCAACGGGTGTCCATTGTTCCTGAACAAGAGAATATGCGTCAATTTCCTCCTCCATGGGCTCCCGTGCTCCGACCAGGTAAACGGGTCCCTTGGGATCGCTCATGGCAAATTGCAAGGCCCGATTGACCATTTGTTTGACATTCTTGCCGGTTTTTATTTCGCCGGTGTAGCGGCAGTACTGTCCCAGAATCGCCGTCTGGTCCCGCACATCTTGAATCCAATGAATATATTCTGTTCGTGAGCCGCGCATTTCGCCTTCAATAGTATATGGCGAGAGGCCGGCAAATATAAATACAGGAGCGCGTCCGGTGGAGGCATTGTGGACTGCGGCCCCGAGACCCTGTGTACCCACGTCGACGTGGACTATTACGCATTGCGGCTGGTTGGTCAGTCGGGCATATCCGTCTGCCATTGAAAGAGCAACCATCTAGATATTTTATTTTTGGGTAAGAATTTTGCACCACTGCACATTTTTAATAGCTTCACACTCTTACCTCATTAGGGCATGTGATAATCTTTGGAAATTTGCCCTGCTTTTCATTTTGCCCTTTGACTATAGCTTCGATGATGCTGGGATGGTCCGATCCAAGATTGACAAAACAATGTGTAATACCGGCCTATAGCAAAGTCCATCAATTCAGTCAAGGCGAAGCAGAGAGTTGATCACAGCAACACCAACCTCCCATATCGCCTCAAAAAATGCAAAAGATGCTGTATACCTGTTCATGGCCAAGTTTTTCAGTAGCATTCATCTAGGGCGCTCTAGTTGTTCAGCATTGTTACGTACATTATGCTGCTTTCAAAGCTAGGACTATCCGTTGAGTTTCAAAGACAGTGAAGGACGAAGAAGGGTAAACGGGAGAGACAATGCCCAGGGTCCTAAGCGTCCTAAGCGTCTAGTAGTCATCCCGAATCTAACCATTGAGCCAGTTCCATTCGAGACGGGGGGTGGAGGAGGGGGAAGGCATGCAGTGTTCTCTCCACCTCCCATGTTCCTTGCGAAAAGGGTCCTCGTAGCTGCTCTCCCCCTCGTTCCCCGCATGACCCTCTAGGGTAAACTGGGGGTAGTGGGGGATTGACCCGAGTACCGACGCCAAGCGAGAGCCGATCTCCCTCAAGAGCCGTCGGAATTTAGTTGACCCTAATCCACTGTCACCCATGCGTCAACATCGAAAGGTTCACCGTCCCCTGAACGTTATGCAACAGCATCATAAACAATTGTTGATTTTTTTCTTCTCTCTGTATTGGTCAAAAATGCCCTGAATTAGTACTACTGACAAAGACAGTCCCCGCCACCTGGTATCATTAAACGTCTGCCCAAGCTTTACTTTCGAACAGGAAAATAATTAACTCTGGAATGAAAAGAAAATCCCCACCAAGCCTAAAAAGCCAAGCCCACTTGCCTATTACCGTCCCAGATGTTGCGACGGCTATGGTATACGTCATAACTCGCGGTTCCCTCCTGCATGCCCCACATAGCGGCGAGCTTCTCTTGACCCAAATTGGCTTGAGGGTCCAGACGAACACTTCCCGGAGAAGAAGTCGCAGATGCTGCATTCTGGGAAAAGAAATCCGTCGAACAAATTGAGCCTGAGCGGGTGGAAGGACTCGTCGTAGCTGATCCAAAGGATGGAGGCGTCTTTGGTGTATCGTAGCTCTGAGAATGGGCTCTTTGCTCTACGAGCAGCGCAGCCTCCGGCGAAGTATTTATCACGGACGTTCGGAAAAGCCAACGTGCGATTGAGGAACGGCCAGTGAACCGCGTCGGAAGCATGTTATAACTTGGTGTCTCTAGCTTCGGAGGAAGTTGAGGCGGCAGCAGCTGCGGAGAGAAATAGGATACGTCTGATGGAGTAGGAGTAGGCGGAAGAGGACGCTGGAGGACCGAGGCTCGTAAATATGGTCCCGCCGAGCGTGAGCGTGTGATATTGGGACGGGATTGGCCCAGCGATGTTCCCGCCAGCTGAGTAGGATTCTCAGACTTGCCAGAAGCTGGAGTCAGATGCATCGCACCAGAAGAGACCTCCTGGATGCTGTCCATGCGTGCTGGTTCAACGCAGAGCTTCAGCGCCCGCGATGAATTCTTTCGAGAATTCTCGTCTTCGAATAAATCGTTTGCAAGACCGCATTTAGACAATGAACCGCGGCTTCTTTGAGCAAGGTCACTGGTGGAGGAGGTCCTACCTAGTAATGGCTTTTCACCGTTGCGGGACCGCATGGCAGCCAGTAAACTTTGAGTGCTAGGTGAGTCGGGAAACCCCAGTCCAGTATGGAGCGGGTTCGCTGTCCATTCCGTAGCCGTAGTCGATGGAGTAAGATGGGAGTCAACACTGTGACGAACGCTCAAGGATCTACGACTGTCCCCTGAAGCAATAGGCTTCCTGGGAATAGCAAAGTTTCGAGATGTCTCTGAAACTACACTTCCACGTCTCGACTTAGTCGGCGCCAGCACCGAGCGAGCTCTTGGTCGTGGCTCGTCACAGGAATATGAATGAAAGCAAGGCAAAGGAGAGAGAATGTTCTCAGGATGATGGATACTGAGCTCCAGAGGGGAAAAGCCTTCGGCATCTCCAAATCCATCTATTCTTCGAAAATTGGATGCAGCACTGATGACAGGTCGTGCTGACTTGGTTCGATGAGACCTTCTGCTCGAGAGACTAGCCATCGACAGGGGACGCGCAATCATGCGTGGCATTGCGGCCCTTGGACGAGATGAATTGGGAGGCAATGCCGCCTTCTCGGGAGGAGTGAAAGCCTTCGCTGGTGCGATCGGCCGCGGCTTGATGCACTTTTGACTTTCCGATTTTTCGACTGTCATTGATTATAAGAAACATTTTACACGCTACTACTTTATTGCAAAAGTCAGAAGACTTACCACTGTGCTCTGGCCTTCCATGTTGATCGTCAACATCGAGGTGGGGAAAGCAGCAGGAAAAAGGGAGGACCAGCCATCGCCTGCATACCCGTTCCACATCATCACAGAAATTTGACCATGTCATGACGCTTTCCACGACATCATCTCGCCCGGCGAGAGTAAAGGTGAGATTGAGAGCGGTGCTGTCATATTATACTAAAGACTGAGGGCAAATAAGGCATGCAGACCAACAAGACAGGCACACCCACAGAGACGGGGCCACGGGACACCAAAGCGGCTTTTGTCACAAGGTGACTATTGGGAGGGGGGAGGGGGTCACCCTTCATGAAGCGCCCATTCTCGGGATATCATTGAGCTACACATAGAAGCCCAAGGTCACAAAGGTTTGATCTTAGAGTAGTCGTTTGATCCTAATGTAAGAGAGATATTGGTGTGGTGATTCAGATTGGTCCAAGTCACTTACTCGGTTGTTGATAGGCCCACGGCAGGATGGCCAATTTGTCTCGCCTGTCACTGCCCGGGCGCTTAGACGGGTCTGATCCACATGGCAGGCTTGGAACCGATTGGTTTGGTCCACTCAAAAACCATGTCTACTGCAGCGGTGTGAAAGAGATCCCTGTGGCGCTTTTTGACTATCTTGATGCAAGGGAAATTACTGGTAAACACCTTCGCACATGGAGTCCCAAGACATGATTGCTCAGAACAGGTCATACTAATTCACAATGGGCGCCTTATGGGCGCAGTAATAATCCCCAAGACTCTTCTAACACATACAAAGATAATATGCAAACACTCAGGGACGGGCAAACTATTTCCAGGTCCCTCATCAATGTGCGTCGGTAATCGTCGATCACGGCTGCAAGAGCTGCCCCAAAAGAATAAAAAGGGAATAAAACAATTAAAACGCCTGTGCCATGTGTCTGCTGAATAACTTGACCCAAAAGAGCCATGTACAGCACCCAAGTGAAAGGAGGATATCAATCGTCATGCTCGCTCACGTTCCCCCATGCGTTTCGCTCGTCGTAGAAACTTCCATAATGCGTATTTCGCGTCTGCATATCGGTTTGCGGCCGAGTCTGCTTCCATTGTCGAGCTTCATCCGAATCTTCTCCTTCATCGTCTTGCGCCGAGCTATCATCATCCTCATCCTCGTCCTGAATGGCAAAAGCAGATTCGCCTTGGTTCTGTAAAGGCGGAACTTCGCTGGGGTCAAAACCGGCGCGAATCTCCTCCCCTTGGTCCGAGTCTGGATATGTTCGCCTTTTGGTAACGTTAGAGGAAGAATGCTAAGCCGGCTTACGGAATTAGACACATACACAAATAACTTGGGTTCAAGTTCATTCCATGCGGGACCACCTTCTTTTCGTGCACGAACTCTCTCAGTCTCCTCGGCATCGCTGTCTTCAACGACAAGATCAACGAGCTGGCTTCGATCAGACTTTGCTGAACTTGAAGAAGAGTGTTTGCGAAGCATTCCATTCAACATTGGCGCCCTGGACACAGATTCGCCATTTTGTGTTGCGCTGGATTCGTCGCGACCTTTGCCCTTGGTCAGAAGCTGTTTGATATTACTCTCACGCCGAGCATGATAGTCGGATGTTGGTTGTATAAGATTTCTGTTCGCAGAGGTCGTAACAAGCGAGGGCTGGGCTAGAAGCCATCTCTCTCTAGACGGTTCATTGGCAGTTATGACGGGATACTTGAATACCATTTGTTAGTTTGTGCACTCTTGCAAGGAAACCAAATCTTTTGCTCAACTTACGTGCCAATCGCCAAATTCGAGGGCTCTGGCATTGGTATATAGCGTCTCATCTTCCGGGTCAAGCTGAGCATCTTCGACTTCCATGGATGCAGCATCCCCATCGACACCATGCGGCGACACCATGGAGCGACTGGCACTACGTGGTCCACCTGGCCTTGTTTTCCCGAGCAACGGAGTCCGGCTATTGATCTGACCAGGTCTTGGAATCCAGTATTTGCCTTTGCCGCCTCGTTCATACCGCATTCCTTCCATTAAGCGGGCCACGCGCGAGCCAGATTCCGCATGCGCCAAGATATTGTCGCCAGTGTCGAAGCTTCGATACCCGTAATTCTGACCGCCAAATGTCTCCTTGGTATCTTCAATGAGATCCCGCGGCCCAAATGCGTCGCGAAACGCGTATTTGACCGGCATACGGGCGGAAGAAATGGTAATGTCTGCGTAGTCATGCCAAGAGAAGGCATACCAGTGAGCAATAGCAAAAGCAGGGAGCTCAATGCAGATGAGCGCATCTTGAATGGCTGCGGCCAAATTATCTGGGGTGTAATCCTCTACATTATCTGGAATGGCACCTAACCATACCAGAATGGAGAGAAAGAAGCCTTGCCAGTACGACGCGAAAATGATGAGCTTGATACACAAAAACTTCGGCACAGGACGGAAGGGTCGCAAATCATGAGACATGCACGCCCAGAACATGCCCAGGGAGTAGAGGCTCAAAGTCACACTGACATTGTAGACAAGGCCACTCCAAAAGTATCCGGATCGAAGCCCAATGTACCCTTCTTGGTATGAGTTTGTTGCTTTCATAATGATTGTGGCAAGGCTTAACACGGGCTTTAGCCATGTATACTGAAGGATTCCTCGTTTGATGGCAAGGAAGGTGTGAGGGTCTGAGATGTCGACCTTGGGTAAGCAATGGTTAAGTGGCCAGAGGTGGTGAACCGGGGCCCGTCCGTGCATCATGATGATAAGCGCTCGTTCGCCACCAAGGAAATTTATCAGCAACTGGAAAAATGTGTAAATGGTGAAAGCCTGTTATAGACGATTTCAGTCAGAGATAATCGCTTCAATCCAAAAGTTATTCTAAGATGGAACAAGCTGCGGTACCTCATAAATATCACGAATCGGATCTATCCAGAATGCCGCTTTGAGAGACACGATGCTTGTCCAAGAGGCGACAGAATAGATGGGCACCCTGAATGGTCAGCCAAGGTAGGACCTGGACGACTGAGCTCCCTTACATTAAAAGTATTCGAATAACATATCTCTGAAGAAGAGGCTTTCGATAATTTTTCCTGTAAAAAAGGGCATCGTAAATAAATGGTAGTTGGTCAGAAGTGTGAGAGAGGAGAAACGCACGTTTGCAGCCATATTGAACTGTATCCTTGTCAGAAAGGTATTCCATTTAGAAGACTATTACAATACGAAGCTCGACGGGTGAGATGAACTTACACAAACGACAGAAGAGTTGCCGCAAGCGACGCTACACCTGAAATGATGATAACCGCATTGGCAAGCCTTTTCCCCGTGCCTCCATTGGACGCAGTCTGGAGCATTTCAGCTCCGAAACCACTCGGGGACATGGTTTGCGCGAGCACACCCATGATGATGGCGGCTCTTGATAAGTCGTGCAAAGACGCACAGTGTTCAAGCAATCATAGCCGAATGGGAGAGGCATAAAATCCTTAGGCAGCAGTCATCGAGAATGACATTCGTCGTGGATCACACCGTTAGTTGACTCGGGCAAAGGTATCCTTGCAGTGCCAGATTCCAGATTGATGAAATAACAAACCCTCCAAGTTGTAGGCCGTTCAGTAGCTAGGAACAGAGATAGTTCATCTTCAAACCTCCTAGGTAAGGAGGCGCGTGCTTGTTTTGTGCAGAAAAGGATGGCGGTGAGTTGGGGGTGGGAATTATTTACACCCAGTTGCGTTTAGCTTCCTGAGGAAGGCACGAGGCAACAGCACTTTCCCTTTACTCCGTACCCTTCCCTACCTTACGTACCATCCCACCAAGCACCCTGCCCGCCGCCCACTTCTCGCCAAAAACCCTTCGCTTAACCACTTTCCTCGTTTGTTAAGTCGTTAGCTTTCAAGCACAGACCAGCAAAGATACATTACAGTGGCTGACGGAGCTTATAGGCATGAGCCACACTTGCTACAATCGATCTGACCCCAGATCCTCGCTACCACCTATCGCTTGTGATTTACCCTCTGTAGTACAGTACTGTAATCCACGGCATTGTTTCTCTAAACATCCTGAGCTCCGTCACTGAGCTTCTATGAACTTACGGGCAAAGCCTCTTAGTACCATCTTGACTGACCTTTCGGGTTTGCGCTTCAATGCTGAAGCGACACCATGCGCTACGCGCCATAAGACAGCTACAGTCAATGAAGCCGATCAACATCCTTTGATATTCTTTGATGCGGTCGACATGTGTGTAGGGTCGATCTGGCTCAACCAAACGCGTATCCGGAGATGGCGAACAGTAATGGCTTGGTAGCCTCATCACTGCGACTCGGCTCAAACTTTGACTGGTAGGGGACCATTTGTGCGATCCGAATGATTGTCAACAACTAATCATGTGGTGATCAGGGAGTTTCTGATAGAATTACTCGTTTGCGGCGTCTTGTGAGAAGTGCCCCCCGGTGTGAAGGGCCATCATTTGCGCGGGTTTGCTAATGTAGGGACAGATCCCTCTTCTTTCTCTTCTATTTCAATCGCGTCTTTGGTACACTGGTTTCGTACGCTCTACGCGCTTATACTTGGCATAAATATCGGGTGTACATCGACATTCAAGCACTGCAGATTTCCTTGCTCGCCGGAAGAATATTCTTCAAAGGTATACGGTACTATGGCAACAATGAAGCCATATTCGTCCAGGGCGGATATATAACATGGAGGTACTGGTTGCGGAGGGCCAGATCTGCCGATATATTCCATGATAAAAACGGCATTCAGGCGCAGCAGAGCCCTGTTACTGAGAAATCAGAGCCACAGTCGAGCGACAGTCAAAATGGGGCCGACGCCAGCAGTGAAAAAGGTGACCCAAAAGGTCCTAACCCTCTCCCATGTCGAATTGTGGTTTGGATGCAGGGGTGCGAGTGGTTCATTTACAATCGCAGTCCTGCCTACGATGCCATGATAGCTAGCATGGACGAAAGTATCGGAGGCGGGAACCCTAGCGGCGAGCATTTGCCAGACGCTGCCCACTCAACTTCCACAAGCCAGCCTTCTTTGAGAGCAAGCTCCAGCGATGCCAGTGCAAGAAAGCGCCAAACGTCCCCTCCCGTGAACGAAAGTCGTCCGTCTCAGGAGAATGTGTCCAGTATTATTCAGGATGTATCAGCTGCCGTTAGAAGCTCAGCGGAATGCACTGATCAACGCCAAGCGTCCAATTCGAGCCCCTCGCCCGTCTTTCTCCGTCTTCTACCGGTTCAGTTCACCTGCGACAGAGGAGCGATTGTAATGGGCAATGAAAATACCACGTCAATTCTTACTGCCAAGTTTGACAGAGTAGATGGAGAAATTGATGCTTCTCAGTCCCGCCCTATTGATCAGTTCAAGCAATTAATCAACCTTCAGTTTCAGCACCCTGTTGTTCAAATGAAGCCCAACATGGATTACAAGGAGCCGCAATTAACGGCTGCCTCTCGGATGAAAGAGACATCGTCAGGATTGGCCGCATCTGGCCCCGGTAAAAGTCGTTCTTGGAATTTTCGAAAACAAAGGCATAGGCTTTGGCATGGCCTTCGCGATCTCGTTCCCTTTTTCCAGTCATCGGTAGAGTCCTTTCCGTCGAGTGTCAGGGATCGTAAAGATCCTTTTTATGCGTCTATTGCTCCTTCAACATTCATTGGGGAAGATCGTTGGCTTGGTCTCACGCGATATCTGGATGATGAAGAGCGGGAGGAGCAGGACAAATGGGGCGCGGTGGAATATGCAAAATCTTCTACCATTGTTGACTCTCCGGGAATTAGTCTTAATGTTCGTTGGGATGTTGCGGGTACATTGCCTGATTCTCCGGGGCTGGGAGCGCAACCTGGACGAAAAGGCCCGGAAGATATCAATGGCGATGAACCTCCGGAATGGGCCATGGACCTTACAATTCAGGGCGGTGTTGTTCGGTATGGCCCCTGGGCAGACCGTCAGCGTGCGAACCTGCAATCATTCTTCTTCCCCTTCAGTTATCGCGACTCACCGCCAGCGCAGCCACTCAAGCCAGGACAAACGAGAATGAGCACCGTTTTCCGTCTTTTTGTTGATATCGAGGACGATACGATCCTGCGTGTCCCAACCAGAGAGGGTTCCAAGGACTGGGCGTGGAAGGGCCGTGATCACAACGTCGCCGGAGGACGTGTGCGGAGGCGGGGAAAGTCTGGTGCTGAAGCTCATGCTGGGGACACTAAGAAAGGAAGGAAGCGCTCTGGCAAAGACAGCAAGGATGACAAGGCTGTATCAGGACCCGACATTCGCCCTTTTGGCTGGCTAGATCTCAAGATATCAAACAACTCGTCGGTTAGTTATGTCATGGACATGGTGCCCGGGAGACACGGGTTTCAGAACACACTGCGTTTTGATATACGAAGTACCGAGCTTTTCACAAGCATAAACCACGACTTGCTCTGGAGAAGCGGGCCATTGGCGGTCAACTGCGATCTGTCGAACCCTTTAAAGTGGAACGCCTTGCACACGTGGAAGTTCGACATATCTTCCGCAAATCTTGAGCTTTTCTTACTTCGAGACCACATATTCTTAATCACTGACCTGGTTAATGATTGGAGCGCTGGACCGCCGCAGGATTATTACACCTTTACGCCTTTCCAGTACAATCTCATGCTTGCCTTCCCAGACTTCAAACTCTACTTGAATGCGAACGACTCCAACATTATTAATAATCCTTCAGATCTTGAAGACAATACTTTCATAATACTTTCAGGGAGAAGTTTGAATGCTACTCTAGGCATTCCAAAAATGCATTTCGAATCAGATATCAACACGATCCACTTCGACGTCGAGGCTGACCATGTTGGACTGCGACTTCGAACCCCGCCGTGGAATACGTATAACACGTTTTTGGACGCTTCAGAGGTCGCTACATTGAGGCATATTGACGTGATTGGGGATTATACTTATTATATCTCAACTTCTCGGGATCTTACCGATACAGTTCTTTTAGATGTCCGTGGCCAAGAATTTTCGATTGATCTCTACGGATTCCTCGTTCGCTATCTTATGAAGGTGAAAGACAACTATTTTGGAGATGACATTCACTTCAAAACCCTGGAGGAATATCAACAACTGGTCGCAGGAGACAAGAGCTTTTCTGAGGGCGCCGAAGCCTATCAGTACCATCAGTCAAAGACCAACGATCTTGATGTCATTCTCAGCATTGCTGCTGAGTCCAGTCGAGTCTATATTCCCGCTAATTTATACTCCGCCCGTGAAAACATCACAGTCGAGGTTGAGTTCGTTGGCGCAGACCTTCGCTTTACCAACTACTATATGGACCTTGTAGCCGATTTCAGTCCTCTGGCTGTTTCCATGGGCCAAAAGAATTTATCCGAAAGTATAGACGTGGAGAGCTCTGGTACCCAGATATTCCTCGATGGGTTCAACATAACAGGCCATCGTCTCTTTGGTCTTCCGCCAACTGAACCGACCTATGTTTGCAATTGGGATATCGCTGTCGGCGCGCTGACTGGGGAATGCTCTCCTCGATTTCTCAAGCGACTTGCATCGTCTTTAGAATCTTTTGCGTTTTCTTTCCACGATGACGAGAATGCTCTTCCGGCAAATCACCTCTCAGTCTTGCATGATGTGACGTTTCTCCGAGCAAGAATGCAACCAATCAAAATTTGGTTTCTCGCGGATGACACTGCCTTCCTAATCAGCACCGACACTATCAGTCTTGATTTCAATGACTGGGCAGGCTACCTCTTTTCAGAACGCTTGCAGCTCCTCATTCCCAGCTTTACAATGGCCTGCGTTGACATTGGTTCGGCGTCTCGTCATCGAGCCAAGGACAATCTACCCGGACTCACACATGCTTTCTTCCAAACGTCGCTTACCCTGGCAATGGCAAATCGGAATCTTGAATTTTCCACAACCAAAAAGAAGCAGCAACGGCATATTGAGTATCATGACCAACGCACTGGTCGTGCAGCTTTCCTTCTTTCGCCGTTCAATCTTAATGGAAAAGCTTCAAAGAAAACTGCAAAACAGGGCTCCATCAACCCTCCGGCTATACCAGTCCCGTTAATGCCCGATCCTGTACTTGGCCGAGCAGAGACAATTTCAGATCTGTCAAGCCAACACTCTCAATTTATCAACTCTTCTCATGCTGGTCTTCAACGCAAAGCGTCATCTTTTTCATTGAGATCATCCATTAGCTCCAGGCGAACTATGAGCATTCGGCGAGAACCGGCTTTTTCGCCATCCTTCGGGAAGGTTGGGCAGAACAAACTGACTTCACGCCACGAGAATCTACATACTTGGGACAGGTCTAGGTCGCGAACCCCTTCTGCTCATCATGGGAGAACAGAGTCTCAATATATCGGATCTGATAACACCCGGAAGGAAAGGAATGCCTCGCCAAGAGGATTTGCCTTCTCCAGCTCTTTTGCCGGGCCCCACTTTCCTCTCATGTCCATCAATCTTGACTTTACGGAAGTTCCAGAGATTCCTTCCGGTTATGCCAACGAGCAAGACTATAAAAATGAAATTTCAGCTGCGGAGGAGGTTCCGCAGCGAGCTTTCGACGAGGATATTACACATACAAGTGTAATGCTGAACCTCAACTCCGGTATTAGGGCTTATTGTAATCCAAAAGCGCTGCATTCCCTCTCCACTCTCCTTGATGCTTTGCAACCAAAAGATGCTCTGGGCATCTTGGACTCCTTTCAGATTGACGTGCTCCGCGACTTAGTCATCAATACTTTGAGAAAAACAATGGGCTCCGGCAAAGTACACGACTTTAGTCTAAGGATTCCCTACACCCACATCCGGCTGGTCAATCCGATCGATAATACATTAGAGGGTGTCAACGCCAGTGAGCAAGATCAGTACAATGTTGTCCTGGCTAAAGTCGCCAGTTCTGCGAGGATAAGAACGATGTACCAGGAGAAAGAAAAATCGGAGGAAGGGATACGATCGTACGCTGTGCATTTGTCTGTAGACTCAATAGGTCTATCTGCAAAAGAGCGTGTCAGCGCTCACATAGAAGACCATGCAACAATTCGGATGCGATTGCACGACCTTAGCTTGTGGGTAGCATATGAGCAAAACTTGTCAGCCAATATCCAATTTCGAGAATTGGAAATGTCTTCGATGGGTACACACATCGAATCGTTGGCGTCCCTAATCCATCGAACTACCATGCTTATGGAAGATCTCACAGACACGTTCGTCTTACTTGACGTCAGTCGCAAGCAGAGAATACGTTACTTTATGTTTCTGCTCACTATGTCGGGAGCTCATATTCCTGATCCTCCTTTCCTTATTCGACCATCATACATCTTGCGTGCTGCTCCTGATCACTTGAGACTTCGTGATTCCTGGAAAATCATATCTCGGTTTCGCTACATTTATCGAAGCCTTCCAGACTCTGAAAAGGAAGCTTTACGCCACAAGTGCGACGGCGACTACCCTGTTTGTCCAGATGACGCCGGCGCTCGTGTCATATCAAGTCTTGATAAGTGGCGGAGCTGGGATCTGGCGCAGATTCAAAATTGTGCTGCAATGAAAAAGTTGTACGGCTCTGCCGTCAGCCCGGAAAGCCTTGAAGAAACGGGTGTTGTTGCCGGAAAAGTCACGATTAATACTGCTGCAGTCAGACTAATCATAGATCCCGGGCCGAATCAGAGCGAGATTGTCCTTGACACTCTTTCTATCGCGCTCTCACGCAACATTCTTCCCGGGGCGAACTCTCCATTGGAACTGTCTTATACCGGCTCGGAGAGGATAATTACCCAAGTTCATTCATCGGATGTTGCGATTCGACTAAATTGGGAGCTCTGCGAATTGGTGGAGGATATTCTCAAACTTCAAAAAACAAACAACGGCCGGGTTCCTCCTCCTGTGATGGATGTTGCGTCGGCCAAAATATCGAGACCAAAAAGAGTCGAGATTCATACGATATTCTCCACAGATAGCGGGGTGGTGGCCTTGAACACTATTAATTTGAAGCTCGTCTCTGCAAGCAAAGGCCTGAAAGGGTCTGTGATGGGTACCGCTGAAAAGAACGAAGGCGGAGATTTTCCTTTTAGCATACTCGTCCACGCCGATGCTGGTTCGAGTGAGATTCTAAGTCATTCTCGACAATTATCTCAGTCAAGGTTGCGCCAGCCAAGCATCTTCATTTCTCGCAACCAGAGAAATCATGGTGGTGTCTCTGCAAGTACTTGGCAGATTGCCGGTGCGTGTGAGACGCTGACCTACAATATTAAGGAAGAAATTCTCGGACTTCTCGATATAGTCGATATGGTTATTACCGATGAGGTCGCCTATCTCCATCGGCTGATTTCTGGTCTTCAAAAGATAAGTGGTCCGCCAGAAGATGCTTCAAAAACAACCCCGGTCGCTGAGGTCTCAACTCCCCGAGTTAACCTTGCATTATTTCTGTCAAACTATCATATCAGCATTGCCCTTCTTCCATACCTAAGTTACCTTACGACCGGGACGGTGATTCGGACGTCCATGTCTCCTTCAGTCAGAAGCGATTTTTCTTGGACATTTGACTTCGATGTCAAGGAGCAGTTCCATGCCATACAAACCATTGTCAACCAGAATGCCGAGAGCGTCTCCCATCTTATCATTCCTCCTATCAATGGGCGACTATCGACATATCTGGGCACCGAAAGAACAGTCCTTGAAACTTCTATAACTGTGGAAGCTATTGATCTTGAAGCGGCCGCGATTCAGGGGTTTCTGAGTACGTTGAACAGACCTGAGATTGAGAATCTGATGAAAGACCTTGAATCAGACGTTCTCGTTGTCCGCAACCACGTAGAAGAGATCTTCGGAACCTCCAAGGGAAGCAAAGAAGTTCAACCCCCGGATGCGACAAAACCCTTTGTCTATGATGCGCATATCACAATTGCTGGCATCAACGTTTATGCTAGTACACCTGGCGACTCTCCAGGTTCGAACCAAGCTCGGCTCAACTTGAATCTCGGAAGTATACAGATGAAAGCCAAAAATCTCAACCCGAAGGATGACTTAATTTTGGTATTGCCCGAGATTCTCGTCAAATTAGCCCACGTTGAATTCAATATGGCGCGCATGGACGAAGACAGAATGCAACCTTGCGGCAATGTATCATTTGGGGCAACACTAACCTGCACATCCAAACTGAAGAACACTAGAGAACAAGTGCGGAGCTATCATCTTGATAGTGACGGATTGGATGTGAATTTGTACGCTGAGACTGCTTCTACCATCGTGGACGTTATTACGCATCTTCAAAATAGGATCAAGAAGCTAGAGTTCTCGAGAGAGGTCCAGTATTTACGCAGGCTTGGTCAGCGAAAGGCAATTGAGAGCCAACCTAAGTCTCAACTGGCGCCACAAGACACCATTTCAAGTACTATTTTGGCATCGCTCTTCGCCTTTGAACTACTAAATATTCACGTTTGCTGGATCGTTGGGTCTCCCGTTGGCGGTACAGAGCGCCGTGAAACAGAGGATCTTGTCTTGTCCCTGCAAAAGATATATCTTACAAAGCGGGAGGAAAATGAAGCGAAACTTGTGTTGAGCGATCTCCAGTTGCAAATGGTTCCCAACTCTTGGCCAAAGCGCCAACGTTCCATGAATTCGGCCCTGCTTCCTGAAGTCGTTTTTAATGTCGCTTACGTCTCGGGGAAGGAGGGTCAACGGTTCGCTTTTCAGGCAGCAGGCAAAAGCCTTGATGTTCGCCTCACCTCCTCCTTTATCCTTCCGGCGGATGATTTGCGGCAATCCTTGGCCAAAGCAAGCCAACTCTTAAGGAATGCATCCGGCAATTGGAAGGCACCGCCAATCTCGGGCTCTGAAGGATCACAGGGTCTCTTCAGCAAAAAGAAGTTGGCGTCTCTGCTAATTGATGCTGACTTCGCCGGCGCTGTCGTCTATATGCAGGGAAGGAAAACCCAGGCAGACAGGTCTCACGCGGGGTTCAGTCATCTTTTGCATCATGGCCAATATGGAAGGTTTGGTCAGAATGAATCCAGTCCAAACGTAACCCTTCGAGCGCCAGGAGCTGCGATCAAAATTGAATATAAGTCTTTGGGTCCGATTGATCCTTCTCTCAATGCCGAAATTCAGATCAATGCCTCAAATAACACGATATATCCGACTATTGTGCCCCTGATATTAGAGATTTCTTCAAGTATCAAGGAGGTAGTAGGCGATTCAAATGGAGATGATCAAAAATCAGTTTCGGGGGTATCCCAGTCGAAGTCTTTAGATGAAGAGACTCTGCTTGCGGTGGATCCTAACAGTGTGCTTGGCAAATGTAGGGTGAACATAGGATTTCGCATCTGCAGACAAGAGTTTTCGCTCAGCTGTCAGCCAATTGCCCGAGTTGCGGCCACTGCCCAGTTCGATGATGTCTACATGACTGTCAATACTATTCAAACTGCTGAGCATGGCCGTTTTCTTGCTCTCGCAACAACTTTTACAAATTTCCAAGCGACTGTGCAGCATGTATATTCTCGCGAATCCACGGCAAGCCTCGAAGTACGGTCCCTGGTTCTTTCCTTCATGAACAGCAAGCATTTAAGCGGGAAAAGCGGAATATCTGCTGTGCTCAAGGTCAGTCCGATAATAGCGCATATAAACATGAAGCAACTCCAAGACTTTTTACTCTTCCGGGAGATATGGACGCCTCCAGAAGTTCGGCATGCAAGCAAAGCGCAGCTTCCCGTACCGTCACAAGAGCCACAGGCATATCTCGTTCAACGTTACAAGCAAGTGGCTGCAGCTAGCGCATTTCCATGGAATGCTACAGCTGCTATCGCCAAGCTTGACATCCGACTTGATTTTGGCCAGGCCTTAGGCAAATCGACGTTCATAGTCTCAGATCTCTGGGCATCATCGAGCAAAACAACGAATTGGGAGCAGAACATGTGTCTAGGATTCGCCAGCGTCAAAATAGACAGTGTGGGTAGGTTGAGTGGCTTTGTCGAATTGCAGACGTTCAAGGTCCGCACATCCATACAATGGCCAGTCAGGAACGAAAGCATCAATCAAACGCCATTGGTTTCCGCTTCATTAGGCTTTGGTCGTCTTCGCGTCAAGGCTGCTTTTGATTACCAAGTCTTCCTCATTGCGGATATCACGGCATTCGAGTTCTTGATGCATAATGTTCGGGATCCGGGACAGTCCAATTCAGATCGCCTCGTCGGTATCCTCGATGGCGATGGGGTGCAGGTTTTCTGTACAGCTACAAGTGCGGCTCAGGGTTTGGCTTTATACCAGACAATTGTTCGCTTCATACAGGAGAAAAAATCCGCCTACGAAGCTTCGTTGAGGGATATAGAGAGGTTTTTAATGCGGAAATCATCCCAGAGCCAGCCTCCTCCTCAATCGCTCGGTCACACAGCAAAGACACATGACCGACCGATAACTAGTCCCATATCTTTACAAACTGACGTCATGGTGACTCTCCGAAGCGTGCATGCGGGCGCCTTTCCCAGCACTTTCTTTGATAGTCAGATTTTTAAATTGGAAGCCCTTGACATGCAAGCTCGCTTTGCAGTGAGGATGGAAAATGGGAAGATCCACAGCGGTCTTGGCTTGAACCTCGGGCAGCTTTCTGTTGCGCTATCTGCAGTTCGACGCCCGAACGTCCCAAAGGTTTTGGGAGAAGTTGACGACACGGAGCTCATTGAATGTGCCAATGACAGCCGCGGCGGGACAATCTTAAGAGTGCCCCAGACAGTTGCTACGATGCAAACTTGGCAGGTTCCAGACTCGAACCATATTGATTACATTTTCAGAAGCTCTCTCAAAGGAAAGGTTGACGTCGGCTGGAATTACTCTCGCATCAGTTTCATCCGTGGAATGTGGGCGAATCACTCTCGCTCTTTAGCCCTGAAGCTTGGGAAGCCGCTGGCTCAGTCGACTTTCCAGATAACGGGCGGGCCAGAGCCTGACGATACTGGGAAAGATACAGCATCCAAGCGTGCTGACAGTGAGCAAAACAAAATCACCGCCGTGGTTAACGTTCCCCAGTCCAAATATGAATACACGGCACTTGAGCCCCCCATCATTGATACGCCACAATTAAGAGACATGGGAGAAGCAACCCCTCCTTTAGAATGGATTGGACTCCACAGAGATAGGCTGCCCAACGTCACTCATCAAATCCTGATCGTCTCACTGTTAGAGATTGCCAGAGAAGTGGAGGATGCATATACGAAAATTCTTGGTTCTTCTTGATTGCTTTACTTTGATATCATTTTGTTACTCGTTCACCAGGCGATGGGAAAGAACAAGGGGTAAATGGCGTTTGTGTCAGGTTGTTCTCGGTAGATACTGTATTATTTGTCCATGTTCGTCCATAAGATTACGGCCTCTGCGTACCTATCCCACAAAACTAGGTTCGCGTGATAAAAAAGTTTTTTATCACAACACAGATATCATTGCTGATTGAATTGCTGATTTCATAACCTTGTTCTAATCTTGTTGCCTGAAATTTTTCACATGATTGATCTCGCCTCTTAAGTGGGAGTTATGCTGTGTTGTTAAGATATGGTTGTGAGTCAAGGAGTCAGCCCGGATTGATATGACTCATTGTTGAAACTTTGTG
This sequence comes from Xylona heveae TC161, assembly GCF_001619985.1. Lineage (NCBI taxonomy): Eukaryota > Fungi > Ascomycota > Xylonomycetes > Xylonales > Xylonaceae > Xylona > Xylona heveae. The sequence goes on along the minus strand of NW_017264196.1, from coordinate 1,025,832 downwards.
TATGTTAAAATGCTATTTTCGGGATACTTCCGTCAAAACAAATGACGGTGAAAAATGTCATCGCAGCCGTCGAAATTTTCCGGATTCGTCGTATGTGAATCGATTTCTGCAGAAAAAAAGCTGGTGAGACGTTCGATTGACAAGGTGACATGACTGGTCGAGTGTGAGAAGCAGTCACCGTTAAGCGAGGGGGACATGAGGGGCATTCAATTTTTAGCGCAGGATTTGAAAGCAGCGTCGCCCCACATATCACCACATCCTTTGCTCCCGATCTTCTTCCTTCAAATCATCAATCTCCCGCAGATTAGGGACCTCTCTCAATCTCTCAATCAACTTTTTGCACCGCCCCAGACGGTAGGAGGCTCAAGTGCATTTTAAGATCCGACTCGAGCAAGCTCTCGTCGTTGGAAAAGGGAGGGGTATCCTCATTTGCGTTTCGACGTCATAATAAAAGTTTTTTAAGGGAGTTTTCATTTCAATACCGCAACCATGGTCAAGTAAGTGGTCAATCAACTTTTTTTTTTCTTGGAGTGCTACGTTTGCTGGTACGATGGCGCATGAGGCGTCTTCGTTGAATGCGCGTCAAGCTCTGTTCCAGACCTTTGATGAAATGAACAGCTGCTAACATTGCTTCCCAACAGCTTCACGATCGATGAGGTACGTCCACAGGAAAGCTCTCCATGAGAGCCATCAGCACAAATTCATCACCAAGCAATCGATACTGATCTGAGTTCTAGATCCGTGGTCTCATGGACAAGCCGGCAAACATCCGTAACATGTCGGTTATTGCCCACGGTGAGTTGATAAAGTTTTTGTGCCCCGCTTTCAAGGGTTGGGGCGGTGAGCTGACATTGGCATAGTCGACCACGGTAAGTCCACCTTGACCGACTCGCTCGTCCAGCGTGCCGGTATCATTTCGGCCGCCAAGGCTGGTGAGGCCCGTTTCACCGACACCCGTCAGGATGAGCAGGACCGTGGTATCACCATCAAGTCCACTGCCATCTCTCTGTACGCCCAGCTCCCCGAGGGTGAGGACGTCAACGAGATCCCCCAGAAGGTTGATGGCAACGACTTCTTGATCAACTTGATCGACTCTCCCGGTCACGTTGACTTCTCATCTGAGGTTACTGCTGCCCTTCGTGTCACTGACGGTGCTCTCGTCGTCGTCGACTGCGTTGAGGGTGTCTGTGTCCAGACCGAGACTGTCCTTCGTCAGGCCCTTACCGAGCGTATCAAGCCCGTCGTTGTCATCAACAAGGTCGACCGTACCCTTCTTGAGCTTCAAGTTTCCAAGGAGGACCTCTACCAGACCTTCGCCCGGACGATCGAGTCCGTCAACGTCATCATCGCCACTTACTTCGACAAGGCTCTTGGTGATGTCCAGGTTTACCCCGACAAGGGTACCGTTGCCTTCGGTTCCGGTCTTCATGGCTGGGCTTTCACTGTCCGTCAGTTCGCCGTCAAGTACGCCAAGAAGTTCGGTGTCGACAAGAACAAGATGATGGAGCGTCTCTGGGTAAGAAATTCTCCAATTGGCGACTGCTCTTTGCCAAAGCTGACATGGAAATGTAGGGCGACAACTACTTCAACCCCAAGACCAAGAAGTGGACCAAGAGCGGCACCCACGATGGCAAGCCCCTTGAGCGTGCTTTCAACCAGTTCATCCTTGACCCCATCTTCAAGGTCTTCAACGCTGTCATGAACTTCAAGAAGGATGAGATTGACACTCTCCTCACCAAGCTCGACATCAAGCTTGCCAGCAACGAGACTGAGCTTGAGGGCAAGCAGCTCCTCAAGACTGTCATGCGCAAGTTCCTTCCCGCTGCTGACGCCCTCCTTGAGATGATGGTCATCCACCTTCCTTCGCCCGTCACTGCTCAGCGCTACCGTATGGAGACTCTGTACGAGGGTCCCCACGACGACGAGGCCGCCATTGGCATCCGTGACTGTGACCCCAAGGGTACTCTCATGCTTTACGTCTCTAAGATGGTGCCAACCTCTGACCGTGGCCGATTCTATGCTTTCGGTCGTGTCTTCTCTGGTACCGTCCGCTCTGGTCTCAAGGTCCGCATTCAGGGCCCCAACTACACCCCTGGCCGCAAGGAAGACCTCTTCGTCAAGTCTATCCAGCGTACCATTCTCATGATGGGTCGTTACATTGAGCCCATTGATGATGTTCCCGCTGGTAACATTCTCGGTCTGGTTGGTGTTGACCAGTTCTTGCTCAAGTCTGGTACTCTTACCACCCTCGAGACTGCCCACAACATGAAGGTCATGAAGTTCTCCGTCTCCCCCGTCGTGCAGCGTTCCGTTGAGGTCAAGAACGCCCAGGACCTGCCCAAGCTTGTTGAGGGTCTTAAGCGTCTCTCTAAGTCTGACCCTTGCGTCCTGACTTCCATCTCTGAGTCCGGTGAGCACATCGTTGCTGGTGCCGGTGAGCTTCACTTGGAGATTTGCTTGAAAGATCTTGAGGAGGACCACGCTGGTGTTCCTCTCCGCATTTCCGACCCTGTTGTGCAGTACCGTGAGAGTGTCAACGGCGAGTCCAGCATGACTGCCCTCTCCAAGTCCCCCAACAAGCACAACCGTCTCTACGTTACCGCTCAGCCCCTTGGCGAGGAGGTCTCTCAGGACATCGAGCAGGGCAAGATCAACCCTCGCGACGACTTCAAGGCTCGTGCCCGTATCCTTGCCGACGAGCACGGCTGGGATGTCACCGACGCCCGCAAGATTTGGTGTTTCGGTCCCGACACCACTGGTGCCAACTTGCTTGTTGACCAGACCAAGGCTGTTCAGTACTTGAACGAAATCAAGGACTCTTTCGTCTCTGGTTTCCAGTGGGCCACCAAGGAAGGTCCCATTGCCGAGGAGCCCATGCGTGCTGTCCGCTTCAACGTCATGGATGTCACTCTTCACGCCGATGCCATCCACCGTGGTGGTGGTCAGATCATCCCCACTGCTCGTCGTGCGCTGTACGCCGCTACCCTCTTGGCCGACCCCGGTCTCCTCGAGCCCGTCTTCTTGGTCGAGATCCAGGTCCCCGAGCAGGCCATGGGTGGTATCTACGGTGTCCTCACCCGGAGAAGAGGTCACGTCTTCTCCGAGGAGCAGCGTCCAGGTACCCCTCTCTTCAACGTCAAGGCTTACCTGCCCGTCAACGAGTCTTTCGGTTTCTCCTCAGACCTCCGTGCCGCCACCGCCGGTCAGGCCTTCCCCCAGTCCGTCTTCGACCACTGGCAGCTTCTGCCCGGAGGCTCGCCCCTCGACCCCAGCTCGAAACCCGGCCAGGTCGTGCAGGAGATGCGGAAGCGCAAGGGTATCAAGGTCGAGGTTCCCGGCTACGAAAACGTAAGTTCTATTCTTATGCAGCGCTTGATGTCCAGAATAAACGCTAACATGTTTTGCAGTACTACGACAAGTTGTAAAGGTCTTCTTTCGGTATTGGAGTACTTCTGCGGGTCATTCAACGCATGTTGCTTCGGCAAGGTTTTTCAATGCTACTCTTGACGCGTTATGAGAGTAGGAGACCTTTCGTACATGTAGCCTGCAATTAGAATGAAGTTTACGATTTGGTTGCGAGACTGCCCTCGCATGCCAATTTTGTTTGCTTGTTACGTCTCATATGATCATCTATGTAGTTAACCAAGAAATTCATTTCGGCTTGCTTTTATGTTGAAAGAAAATGATGACATAAACGTGTTTTTTGGTTGTGATGATAATGATGAAAAGAAAACTTGAAAACAAGAATTTTCAGGCTGTGATGTTTACGGCGTTCTTTTGCGAGAGGTATCTTTCGTAATTCATGAGACAGTCCGCTCTTATCAGCTAGCTTGGATGCACTTCAGGTCAAATTCCATCCACCTTGCTGTAGAAGCAATAGTAGATGTGCATGACAGTAAAAGTGATCGTATCATCACGTGATAACATTTTGGGAAGCTGGGTGGAAGTGCAAGCATTATCGTAGGCGATCAGCGTAGGGTACGGTACATTTGTACCTCGAGTCCTCCGCTTTACGACGCTGAAAATATACGTGAACAAGCGCAGATTCGCATTGTCGTGGATGCTTTGTCTGTGGAAAATACTAAAGCAGCCCTGATCCAGAAAGGATTCCGCAAAGTCGAATGTCTATCACTGCAGTAATTTATTAGTGCTATGCCTGAAGAAGCACCAACTCACAGCAATAAACACGCCTAGGTAACCAGGTACTCGATTCCCGCCACGCGCTCCAAGCTAGCCAGTTTGTTGCGAGAATCCAGCCCTCAAGGGCATAACTGGCGATTTAACCTCAGCTTACAGCTGTCGCGAAGGAGATTTGTGCAGCTACATCTGCTGCTGTACCATTCAAAAATGCAGTTCACCGATGAAGAAGCTGTCCCGTTAAAGAAATGGGTAGTCAAGAGGCTTGAAGACATGTACGTTGGATCGATATTCAATTGGCCCATTTGTGCGCGGAACTAAATACTAACAACGATGCGCAGCTCTGATGCGGACTCAGATGTTCTGGCCGACTACGTGCTCGCACTCATTCGTTCTGATGCCTCTGAGGAAGAGGTCAGACAGGCTTCAGTTGAAAGCTTGGAGGATTTCTTAAAGGAGCGTAAGTAGCTCAAGTCCTAAAAAAGTGGATATTTCAGGAGACTTTTCTAACAATATCTTCGTCAGATACCGCCAGCTTCGTCGAGGATATATTTCAAAGCGTCAACGCAAAATCGTTTCTGCCGAGTCACTCACCTCAGCCCCCTCAAGCTTATGCTCCTCCCACATACCCTACCGCTCCCGCTGCTCCAGTCCATGAAGGTTTTAGCCAGCATCCCGTAAGTTCAGGGGCAAACGGAAAACCAGATCAGTCTCGGAAACGGCCTTATAATGATCGCGAGAGTGCCGAGCCTAGCGATGGTCGCGACCTACATTACAGCCGCGGAGGCGGTGAAAGATCAACGAAGCAGATGCGTAGAGGTGGGGGACGAGGTGGCAGATTCGATAACTCTGGGTCCCGAAACTCATGGCAAGGCGCACCACCCAGTCGAGACGTTCCTCCGCAAGGCCTCCCAGGCTTGATCCAAACTCCGAACATAGGCTTCCAAGGAATGCCGCAACCTCCGCCAGGCTTTCCATTCGATCCATCTGACCCAATGACTGCGATATTAGCTATGCAAGCGATGGGCTTTCCTCCTCTACCTGGAATGTCACCGTTTCCCACCGCAGGGTCACCGCAGGGATTTGGTCAAAGTGGCCAGCGGTCATCTGGCGGCGGATTACCGGTTAAGAAAGTTGGGCAAAGGTGTAAGGATTACGATGAAAAAGGGTACTGCGGTATGGGAGCAATGTGTCCATATGAACATGGGCAGGAGCACATCGTGGTATCAAGCCAGAGTGAAGGTATTATCCCTTTCTCTTTCTCCCTCTTCAACGCGCAGCCAACAATGGCTTGCTAACCGGGCAACTAGAGTACGATCCACACAATTCTTCCATTATGACTGACATCCAATCAACATCACGCAATGGCCACGGGGGTGAACGTGGTCGTGGCCGCGGCAGAGGCCGGAATGATCGGGGTGGCTTTGCCTCATCACGAAAAGGCCGGTCGGAGTATTCTATTGCCGGCCCTAACCAGGATAGATCTATTACAACGATTGTTGTGGAGCAGATTCCTGAAGAACAATGCAATGAATCAACTGTTCGGGCGTTTTTTTCCGAGTTTGGGAATATCCAAGATATCACGTTGCAGCCATATAAGCGCTTAGCGATGGTGAAATATGATGACTGGGCTTCCGCAAAACGTGCTTATGACAGTCCAAAGGTTATATTTGACAATAGATTTGTCAAAGTCTATTGGTTCAAGCCAGAGAGGCATTCGACGCCTACCAGTGCCTCTGCAAAAGGCGATGAACCGATGATCGATCTTGAGGAGTTTGGGAAGAAACAAGCAGAAGTACAAAAGGCTCATGAAGAAAAGATGAAGAGGCTGAAGGAAACAGAAGCTGCGAGAGAAGAGCTCGAAAAGAGGAGAGAGGAGCTTCTACGCAACCAACAGGAAGAAAAGAAGAAGCTTCTGGAGAGACTGGCCGCCAAGACTGGCTCCAAGACCCCCAGTGCGAGTCCTGGTCCAACGGGAGAGGGTGCCTCTGAGGAGAGACAAACGACGGACGACAAGTCTGGCTCCCAAACTGAAGCATTGAGAGCGCAGCTCGCAGCTTTGGAAGCTGAGGCAAAAAGCCTTGGATTAGACACCAACCTTTCAGAGGATAGCTACTCGACACGTGGGCGTGGTCGTGGAAGAGGCGTGTACCGCGGTCGAGGCGGTTACATCCCCCGTGGTCGGGGCTATAACCCATACTCCGCAAGCTACCGCGGCGGATGGGCAGGAGCTCGCGGCGGCAGAGGTGGGTCCTCTCATAAACTCGACAACCGAACCAAGAAGGTTGCAGTATCTGGTGTCGAATTCGACGCTGCCAAGGACGAGGGCCTTAGACAATATCTTCTTGTAAGACTCCCATCGACCGAAGCTCACTCACTCCTCAGTTTCCTTGCCCCGAGGGACTCCCCCAAGACTCTCACCACGCGCGCTAATTTCTCTATCGCTTCAGGGAGTCGGCGAATTTGAGCACATTGAACATAGCCCCGAAAAGCCAAATTCCCAAGTCATCACATTTAAAGATCGCGCTACTGCTGAAAAGGTAAGCATTGTCGTCCACTTGCGCTTACACACTGTCCCATCCCCAGAAACTAATTTAGCTTCGTCCCTACAGTTTCTCTATACCAGTTCAGATATTCCTGGTGTCGGCAAGGTAGAGCTTTCATGGGTCAATACGCCTCTTCCGCCAGTATCCCTGCCGCCAAAGCAGCCTGAACAACCCTCACAAGACAACGACGCACAAATGGGCGATGGTGATGCCACAGCCGCAGATAGTGCTCGGCATGCCGATGTCGATTATGACGTTGCGGATGATGATGATCGGTGGATGACTTGATTGGGTTTTGTCCTTGCTTTTTTTTCATGTGTATTAACTGGAACGAACATTTTCCCATAGCGGGTTATGGTTGGGTATTCATGGTTTTCACAGCAAGATATGCTTGCTTGCTTTTGTGCCTCGGTTTCATCTGGCCCCGTCTTCTCAACCCCGTCTCTTGTCTCTGCGCAGCAGCACTTGGTACTTGCAAAAGCACAATACATTAGCGAAAGGAGAAATACAAAGAAAAGTCTTGCAGCCTTTGATACTTTTGCCCCCTCTTCTCTTTATTTGCCTAATACATGTAGTCTTTTGGTGGTAGACTAGAAGTCATAGCAAACCTCCTCTTGCTTTTTTGAACATGATCTAACTTATATAATTCTGTGTCATGTCTATAATATGGCAGTAATATACATACCCATTTACGTTGTTTCCTCTCGGCGTTTTAAGCCTTGTGGTGTTGCAACTCGATTTCAGATAATGTCAATCTATTCTTCGACTTTGTTAGATCACCGTGTACATGCCTATTGCACCAAAATATCTTGTTTCTTTGATCTTCTGGTATGTCGTCCTCTTAGCCACGCCCTTATGAGCTGCGATCAAGTCGCCCTTTTGTCACAACATTCCTGAATCCCACCGTTTACAATCATCCTTCTGTACTGCTACGCCTCACTGATCGAGTCATGCAACAACGAACTGTTTAATGTCCCCATCTCTGCTCATATCTTCTAACATGGAGAATATACATAGACGTCTACCATCATTCTTCATGAACGCAATACTACCAAACCTCCAGTACTTAACACGTTGTCGTCCCAGTCAAGTTCAGTTTTGGTTCTTTATTTTTTTACGTGCTCCCGTGCATTGTTTTGATTGTCTTCCTCTATTTTCTAGTCTATTTTGTTCTCTGTCTAGGATGATGCTCTTTTTCTCTTTCTTTTCCTTTTCCTTTAAATTTTCTTTTTCGTTTTATTTTTGATTTTATTTATTTATTTGTTTGCATCTTATTTTTATTATTTCACCCCAAGAATTTAATTTACAAAGAAGAAAAGTAAAAAGAATATTTCAAATTTCGAGCAACTTTCCAGTAGAAGAAAAAATACAGTGAACAATACTTACATAAATAACAATAAAAATAGTAATAATAAAACAACTAACGTATAAAAGGCAGTTCAAATAAATTCATGGTCCGGAGGTCATTAGGGCTAAAGTAGCTCCAAACCCCAAACCACCATATCTGGGAAAAATCACGGTCCAGAGAAGTCTAACGATAGCCTAGGGGGCACAACAACAATGGCTTTAACGGTTGATGATACAACAAGCGGTGGGATGGCCGAGTTGGTTATGGCGCCAGGTTAAGGTCACCTTAACAGAGTTGCTTTCTTAGTAATTTCCTGGTTCGGGAAACTGAGCGTGGGTTCGAGTCCCACTCCCATCAACAATCTTTTTGTTCCTTTTTTTTTGCTCCGTTATGCTTCGAAGCACTGTTCGAATTGTCTCGCCTTGAATTGTCTTGCTTTGAATTGTTCTTTTCTTTTTTTGAGTGTTCGAAAAAGGTGAAATCTTGTCGCGTCAACAGGATCACTATCACGTCAAGGGTGTCTCTGCGATCAGGTAGAAGGTTTGCCGTAAAGTACAGGCTGCGTAGTATTGCAATAAATGTGGAAACAAATGCATTCGTGCATCGTCCATGGACTGTCAACGGGTTACTGGGTACAATCACAATGAAGGTCTTCAGGGACTGGCAAGTAATATAAATGACTATATTGTCAAAGATATTGGTCGTGCGGTAATGATACAGGGGCGATAATCTAGGGGGCTTCTGTGACAATCTTCTGCTACGCTCTGACTGACCATTTTCACTTTTCAACTTTCAAAAAAACATCAATCGATCAAATCACCCAGCCCTAGTAATCCTGGACCCATCACCAAAGGAATCGCATCTCGATTGTAGCGTGTTTCAAAAAACAAAAGAATTATCCGGGTATGAAACGCATCTGCATTATCTATACACACACGCCTCCAACAAGAAACGATCTTCGTGATGGCGAAAAGTAAAACATAGAATTACCCCTTTCGGTTTTGTCCTCTCCAGCACTCCCCGTCAATTGTATATGGCTAGTAAATTTACAGCTTGGAAATGATGGCAGCGGCGTACTCGTGGGTCTTAGCCTTGCCACCAAGGTCACCAGTAAGGGTCTAGAATGGCAAGTTAGCAAAAGAGATATTTGATATCGTAGATGGTG